>NC_082663.1:70365961-70669807 GCF_025265405.1 Mesoplodon densirostris | reverse complement strand
TTCAAATAATGAGATAGGGATAAGATTTAACTTAAAGAAATAGAAATTTGCTGATATTTTAATCACTTAAATCCAAATGTACTGTTCAGGCTGACCAATTCTAGTTGTATTTCAATGATAGTGTTCATTATTTTATGAACTAAAAAAAATTGCAGGGTCTCTCTTAAATAGGTTACTATCATATGTTAATAATGGAGAAACTGAGGCATGAATATTTGAGGTATGTTATACAAAATCACTCAGCAACTTGAGGACTGTCCTCAAAATCATGGAGGTTGGTGGGGAAATCACTAAGAACACTACTATTTAGGCCTCATCCTCAAAGAGGTAGGATGCAGGAGTCTGCATTTTAAACAACAGCTCCAAGTAATTCTGTTTTAGGCTCTAAGAGCACATCTGAGAAATGCTACTTTATGCAGGGTATCCTCTGTAGAATAGACTTAAACATGATTGATCAGATCAATTCCAAATGTCTTCTGCTTCTGTCATTTAGCTAAGGCTTTGGTGATAAACTACAAATAAGGCAGATATTCCCCTAATCATGCAATGTCTTTTTTTCTTGATAAAATAAATTTTCTGCAGTATATAATAAAATACAAATTTTAAACTTGAATATATTTGCACACCATATCATGTTAATGTAGTCTTATTTCATGACCACTCCTTTGTCTTCAGAGAGAAGCAAAATGCAGAGCTTGCTGGGCAAACAGAAATAAAGATGGCTAAAATTTATACAACACTCACTACATTCTAAGTACTTCATGTATTAACTCTCAACAACCCATTTAAATTGGTTGCTACTACCACCTTCTTACAGATGGAAAGAAGTGAGCCCCCCACCAAAAAAAATTATTCTTCCCTCTTAGGAAGTGATGGTGCTAAGTAGGCTTGGAATACATATTGTTGGCATGCATAGTTCAGACCCTTAATCATTGTGTACTACATGACTAGCAAGCTATTTGTATTTTTATTTAGTTACTTTTATTTAGTTATTTTAATTTAGGGGAATTGTGACAACTGAGAATGACACCTCTATGTTATCTGGGAAGAAGAACCCTGACTATAATCAGGTTTCCTGAGAGCAGAACCCCAAATGGGGATTTGCATTAGTTACCTTTTGCTTCTGTAATGAATTACCTCAAACTTACTGGCTTTTAAAATGGCACAAATTTATTATCTCACAGTTCAGTAGATCAGAAGTCTGACATGGTCTCCCTAAGCTAAAATCAAGATGTTGGACTAGGTGGCATTCCTTTCGTAGGGCTCTAGGAGTGAGAGTTTCCATTCTATTTCATCTCTCTTTTTTTAAATTGAAGTATAGTTGATTTACAGTGTTGTGTTAATTTCTGCTGTACAGCAAAGTGATTCAGTTATACATATAAATCATTCTGTTTCATATTCTTTTCCAGTATGGTTTATCACAGAATATTGAATATAGTTCCCTGTGCTATACTGTAGGACCTTGTTGTTTATCCATTCTATACATAATAGTTTGCATCTGCTAATCCCATACTCCCAATCCATCCCTCCTCTACCCGGCTCCCACTTAGCAACCACAAGTCTGTTAAGTCTGTGAGTCTGTTTCTGCTTTGTAGATAGGTTCATTTGTGTCATATTTTAGATTCCACATATAGCCCACTTCATCTGTAAAGCCAGCAATGTTGTATCTCTCTGAACATTTCCCTGTAGCCATATCTCCCTCTGATTCTGATCTCTTCTGCTTCTATCTTCCACTTTTAGGGGTCCCTTTTATTACATTGGGTCTACCCAGATAATCCAGGATAATCTCCCTATTTTAAGATCATCTGTTTAGCAATCTTAATTCCATCTGCAACTTTTCCCCTTTGCTATGCAACCTATTCACCTATGCTGGAAGTTAGGATTTGGACAACTTTGAGGGCCATTATTCTGCCTACCACAGGATTTTTATTCATGTGATTTATTAGGAGAGTGTTCTCAGTAGAACAAAGGAATGGAAGCAGGATGGGGCTGGAGAACAAAGCTAAATCAACATGTGATCTCAGCTGGAGATTAGGCTCAGCCTGAGCCCAAGTAAAAGCTCTGGAGTACAAAGTGAACCACAAAATTAGTCCCAACTTGAGGCAAAAGGCCTGCTGGAAGTCTGGGCATGGCCATAGCCTACAAGTGGCTCCCATTCAAGGTAGCTCCCATTGAATTAGGAGGAGGGCCGTTTGAGTCATCATGAGGCAACATTCACAGCCTGGGGATTAGGTGCTACTTCTGTTAAAGAGAATCTGGTCAGAGTAGCAAAAGTATCCACTACAGAACTCATTATGGGTTGAATTGTATTAAGGACACTAATCATATGGATTAGGACACACTCTAACTACTTCATTTTATCTTAATTACTCATGTTGAACTGTGTCTGACCCTCTCCCCCCAAAAAAGATATGTTGGAGTCCTAACCTTCAGTACCTCAGAATGTGATCTTTCCTAATTCAGTGTAACTAGTGTCCCTGTAAAAAGGGGAAATGTGAACACAGAGACAGGCTTGACAAATGGAAGATGATGTGACCACGCACAGGGACAATGCCACGTGAAGAGGAAGAATTAGAGTGATGCATCTATAAACAAAGGGACATCTGAGGCTACCACAACCTGCAAAAGAACAGTTCCTTCCATACCACTTTCAGAGGGAGCATGGCCCTACTAACAGCCTGTTATAGCCTGTGATAGCCTGATTTCAGACTTCAAGTCTTCAGAACTGTGAGACAGTATATTTCTGTTGTTTTAAACCACTCAGTTTATGGTAGTTTGTGATGACAGCCCTCAGAAACTAATACAGACCCTACACCACAAAGCCTAGGAAAGAGCAACTAAGTAATCAAGGAGTAACCCTCTTCAGAATCTCCCAAGTGATGTTCTTCTACATTGTTAAGTGGGAGTATTTAGGATTCCCTTTAGCTAAAAAGTCATTAATCTAAACTCTTCTCTTGGACTTGAGAAGGTAGGGGTAGGGTCTTTCTTGACCTTTATGCCCTTTGGGCAAATCTTGTGAAATCCAATTCTGGATTCTCACCCTTTCCCACAAATGCTCTGACAATAGACCCACACCCTTTATTTGATTAACTAAATATTTCCTTCCTACGAACCAGTAAGTTCTTTGAAGATAGGACTTGTTCATATTCATATCCATGGTATACAACATGTAGCCTGATATAATAGAAATGTTGAAGAAATTATTGAGCAGTGTTTTTCTCCCTTGGGAATATCAAAAAGACTTTAACAGTACTTTCTTCTGCTCAAAGGAAAGAAAAAAATATGGAGAAAAGAGGAGCCTGAGCTAATGCAGTTAAGCCAGGAGATAATGGACTGAGTCAGCAACAGAATGACATGGATTCTATAGACCCTGCTCTTTGTTCCTGTGAGCAACCTCTTGGCATTATTGTTGAGAAATTATAACTGACAGGCTTAGGAAATGGAGGTATGATTAGAAGTAACTTTGCCCCAAATACTCAGGAATACAGTAATAGTTTAACACAGTTGGGAGAAAAAAACTCAGCCAAATAAACTAGTTGGCATTCATTAAGGATATTTATTCAAAGCTCTGAAATTATTTGATTGTGTGCTCCTATGAGATATTTAATTCTATCATTCTTGACCCAATCATTGTGGCATAAATACAGCCTACATTTTATGCTGACCTAATACTGCTTTAAAATTAAAATTGAATTACTTAAGTGTCTTCCACCACTGTACCAAAAGCAGAACCGTGGGACTCTTGAAAAATTTTTAATGAAAAGACCGGGGTGCTATAATTTCTATTCCAGTTCAGTCAGCAAATGAAATGTACAGTTGCTAAAGCCAGCTTTTTTCTACTGACATTTAAATATATTTTATTTATGTAAGAAAAGTGTGGGGAAATTGAAACATATGTATATAAAATTCTGTAACTCAGTGATGTGCTTTCAGGCCCATGACATAAATTTTGTCTAAGGCTTCCACACCCATTTTATTGTCTTTTATCATGGATCATAATCAAAAGAATACATCTTTGAATTATCTTAGAAAACACATGCATATTCAGGGAAAAAAATACAAGCTTAAAAGGGAAAAACATCATTATTGAAATGTTGCCATCACGGAACAGATGTCACTGCATCTGTTATAATTGCAAAACATAGCATTCATCTATTTATTCATTCATCCTTTCTTTGCTGGAGAGTCAGTGCTTGGATACACAGCAAGGGCCTATTCTTACCTCCTCATGGTAGAACCTCATTTTCAGCCTATACCTCTCTTCTTGCTTCAGGACTCCACAGCTGCACCACGACCCTCTGCACCATGTGTTTTGTCTGAAAAAACATTTATTCAAATGTGAAAGCACATCAGCATCAATCTCTTAGAGCTGAGGATCTGAGGACTCCTGTGTGGAGCTGCTAAGGTTTACAGATAATTATTTGATGTATGTATGTATGTTTATGTGGGGTGTATGTGTGTGAAAACATGAATGTTTTTGTATTAAGTTCTAAAAAAATCTTTCAACTAAAATTATAGCCTGTTAAAATATCTCCAAACACCTGCACTGGATGATCCTCAGGGTTTCTTTCCACTGCATTTTTAAATGCAAGTGTGAATTAGGATTTTTAATTATTAACATTGGTGTTAACTTCTTCCTTTAATGACACTTTGATTGAAAAAAGGTGGAAAACTGAATAAGCATAGTACCTCTGAGTTTTATAAAGACTGGTAACTCTCAAGTGCATAGTAAAACTAAAATAACCTGTCAAATAACTCAAGCCATATACCAGTCTCTAAGATTGACTTGACATTCAGCACCCCTTTGGGGTTACAAAATATCATATCATGGCTGACTTGTGGTTACCTTTCTGAATAATTTGGGCTCAAGTGTTAATGTTTAATTATAAAAGTGAATAGTGACTTTTTATTTTTTTAACATTTAAAATTCTTTTAAAAATTCTTTCTTTTAACAAATGATTCCCTTATTGGTTTTCTAGTCTTGTCAGTTTAGGGGTCTTGAGGATTTTCTCAAAGAAGTCTGCTCTAGATTATGAGGTTTAAAATGATTCCAAAGAAACTAACCCTGTGGAGGGCAATTTGACAATATCTTCAATATTATAAATGTATAATCCTTGACCCAGTAATCCCTGGTCAAAAATTTCTGAAAATGTATGTACAGAAATACTAGCACATGTGAGAAATGACATGGCTGCAAACTTATTCACTTCCACACTGTTTAATAATTTCAATGATGGGGAGTAATATAAATGTCCAACATTAGTGGAGTGACTAAATACTTTATGATATACTGATAAAATGGAACATGATACAACTTTTCAAAAGAGAAAATTCTCTATATACCAATAATGGGAACATCAACAAACTATATTGTTAAATGAAACAAAAGATAGAAAGCTATCTTTTGTGTAAAAAGAGTTTAAAGACAATATATTTATTATTTATGCAAAAAGAATATGAAGAAACTAATAACTGTTACCTCTGTTTTGGGGGGAGGTTTGCTTGAAACTGGATGGGTGGAGGATGTGTGGTAGGAAGACATTTCACCATATTTATTTTTATAGTTTGTGATTTCTGAACAGGGAATTATTATCTACTCAACAATTTTAGAACTCGAAAGAAATAAATTAATTTTAAGGATAAATACAACAAGATAATTCCAGTGTAACAGGACATACTAGAGTGATTGGAAACCCTCTTTCACTGTCTGGCAACTAAGCACTCATGCTATGTAAGTTCAGAAAGGACTGAAAAGGCGGTCTTGCACATACCTATTGTCTGGTGTGGCTGGAAAAACTCCCATGAGATTTTTCTGCAAAAATATGTATATGTATAGCTGATTCACTTTGTTATAAAGCAGAAACTAACATACCATTGTAAAGCAATTATACTCCAATAAAGATGTTAAAAATATATATATACTGCATGACATAGATTATTCTCCAAAAAAGACACTTTTTTAGGGTTTTTCTCTACCATATCTAGTGATTTCTCCATTCCTCTCAATCTACCACAACTACAATCTGCTAAAGATGGACATGCTCTCCTTCCCCCACTCTTCATATCACCACTTATAAAGCCTCAACAGTTGACCTACTTAAATCTCCATGAATACCTATTAATCTCTTTTTGAATAAACATCCCTGTATTGTCTGATTCTCCCACTCCAATGTCATCAATAATGTGCATACCTTCCTCAGTTATTAATATTTTAACAACTGTATATGAAGCAAAAACAATGAGTCCAACACTCTGCTAGGTGTTACAAGGAACAAAAGAAGATTAAGGCTTGACCCTGCCCAATAAGGTTACAATCCAGCCACCTTGCTTCCAACTTTCACTTATGAAATTTCTTTAATATTGACTGAGACCCTACTCTGTACCAAGCATAAGCTTTTCAGTTTTATTTCTTAAACTTCAAATTCCCTCCACCTCTATGAGTCCTCCTTCTTGATAGTAACCCCAGCTGTCTTTTATAGATCTAATTCTCTGTGCCAGTCATGGGGCTTAGTCCTTTATGAATAGAGAAAGTACAAGCTTCACTGAGTATAAATTTAGTGAACCAAAGATGTAACATTATTTTTTCCATGACTGAACTTCTATTTCAAAACCCACACCACTGGTGGCAAAGATGGAGTTCTAATTTTGGAGTGAACTAAGTCCATTCAGAATTTTTTTCTACTCTCTCTTAAAAGTTATACTGCTACTGGGATGGGGAGGGCAATCGGGGATATTCTTGTAGTATCTAGTTTTTGGTAAAAGAAAGTATTTTGTCTTCAGCCATTTCCCATCCAGGCTGACCTCTCCTGCGCTGTTAATTTTCTCATTTGACTGTGATGATCTTCATCTTTCCTAACTGACCTTTCTTGGTCTTCCTTGATTTTCTGGTGCCTGCTATTTCATCCTCCCCATGGACTGAAACAGCCCTCTAGATCCAGCATTGCCAATGTCCCCTCTGCTCCAATGTTGATTACACTGAAAAACAGTCAGCTGCTCTCCATGATAGACAGGACTGGATGTCTGATAGCCTCAGAGTCCTCTGTCTACAAATAGCATCAACCACTTCTCCTCCATTCCTCTCACACCATGTTGATGTCCCCTCTAACCTGAGGTCACCAAATATATCTGGGGAACTCTACTCAGGAAGGAGGTGTGCCCTCCTTCTTAAGTAATTCTCAGAATTTCTTTGTCATCCACATTAGTACTCCCCTTTCCAACTTTGCCCATCTTTTCTCCTGTCCCAGGGTATGATTTAGCCCCTGTGACAGAAAAATCAGATTCAGCAGATAGTCCTTCAAATCTATGATGATCAAATAACAAGAATTAACTTTTTGGTTTTGATGTTGTGCTAAGGTTTCTCTGAAAAGGCTAATATATCAGCTAATATATAAAAATATTATCCCTGATACACAAATATCAACTCATTTTCTTTTTACAGCAACTCCACAATAAAGGTATGGTAGGTATTATATTATAGAAAATGAGGTTTGGTTGTTTTCCCAAGGTCATGAAGTTAGTAGGTGAACAGAGTTGGAACTGGACCCAGGCCATTCTGTTTCTGGGGCTTATGAATTTAAACATAATCTTTTCTAGAAAAAAATTTTTTTTCTCCTAACTTCTCATGAACAGTCATGCATTTCCTGGTTGAATGATTCTGGACACATTTAGCAGGAAGAAAACATCTAGCCTTGTTTCCTTCTTTGGTCACTAAGCACCTCTTTTATTTAATTTTTTAAATTTCTATAGTGTACAGATTTCCTAGCTTTTTGCTTCAGTCAGATGCAAATCAATGCTATTAGTTTTCAAACCTGTGTTAATGTTGCTTCTGTTGTATTCAGCATTTTATCTATAGGTTATATTTTGCTCAATCTTGGGCCTTTTTTTTTTTTTTAATCATAGTTCTTTAAAAGCACCATACATTTTACTTTCTCCTAAAGGGGCCTACGCTGCCCTTAGATTTTCCTTTCTCTGGGACACTGACATGAACTTTGTTCTCCCTCTCTCCCTTTGTCAGTTGTGTCCCTGACTCAGTTTGTACCCAATTATCCAGCACATTTTGGGTAAGTTTGCACTGTTCACTGTTATCCTTCCAACTCTAAAGATTTCCTTTTCTTTAAGGGACTTTCAAGGAAATTTTGCAGGAAAGGACATAGCAAGTGGCCATAGCCTCAACTGCATAGTCCATCACATATCTGTAGTGCCTTTGATCCTTATGCCCACAGGTTAGGCAAATGGATACCTCAAAACAGAATGGTTTCCTTGTATCTACTATATACCCCACATGGCTTTGGAAGGTGAAGAAGGTGAAAAAAATAGAAGAAGAAAAAACAGATGGTAAAAACTGGGAGAGGGATGAGGAGAAAGAGAGGAGGGAGGGAGGAGGGCCAAAAGAAAAAGAAAAAGAAAAAAAGAAGGGAATGAGGGGGAGGGAAGGAGAGAGAGAAGAAGGAAGGAAGGAAGGAAGGAAGGAAGGAAGGAAGGAAGGAAAGAAGGAAGGAAGGGAAGAAGGGAGAAAGGGAAGAAGGGAGAAAGAATGGGGGAAAAGTTGCTTGGAAAGCAGATGATCAGAGTAGAGTTTCAAAACAAGAGGAATGGAATCAAATCTCTGTAGGAACAGAAAAGCTAGAACAATATGGAGTACTTTGACAGATGTATTTTCAAAACCTTTTAAAGAAGGACATTGCAACACACAAACTCCCAATAGGCACATATGATAATGTCCAAGTGATTGATAATTGCTTAGAGATGTATTTGGTCAAAGAATTTCATGGCTCTAGAATCAGGGTTGTTCTTCAAGAGAAAAGTGCAGCTAATTTCTGGGGACATGGAAGTTAAGCCCAGCTAGGCTGAGTTGAAGAAAACCTTAAATTGAGGCATTTCAGGTGTTTGCCGCAGTCTTATTTACAATTAAACTAACCAAATTGTCAGCTAAGTTATGCACTGCAATTAAACTCAAGTCATCAAATATTTAGGTATCAAATATATAGATATCAATTGCTATTCTGGGTCCTGAGAATATAGTAGTGTATAACACATTGTCTTGGCCATTATTGGAGCCAAAAGGCTGATGGTGGAGAAGGGTTCATTTATGACCTTTAACCTTGATAAAGTAAGATTTGAGATGGTGGCACAGAAAATGTAAGTCTTAGATTCTGAAGTTAACTAATGCATTCTGTTTACAGTTGCATAAATGGTAATTCACCACTTACATGACAGATTTTGGTCATTCATTCTTCCTTCTTTTGTTAAGTCAGCAGTTGACCAACTCCTCTGTACTAAACACTGCGTGAACTGTTAAATAATTTACCTAAATTTTCCCAACAATTAGAATCATCTCTGTGGGGAAAATATGGCTTCTCTTGGAGATTTTTATTTAGTAAGGCTAGAGTATACTCCGGAACTAAGTATTAATACTTTTAGCAAACACTGCAGGGGATTCTTATAAACAAAGAAATTTGGAAAATCTTGCTGTGAAAATACAAAGATAAGGTAAATATGAAGCCTACTCTCAAGGATTTTACATCCTCTCAATCTCATCTTTGATTAGATTTTCTTCTAACGTTTGAAGGGGTAATTCAGATAGCTTTATGGCTCAATTAAGTGGGGCTAGAAAATAATGTCATTAACTTTTTTTAGGTAACCCCAAAACTAACACTGAAAGAAATTTCAAAAGTGCAGTTACTAAAACATTTGGAGTAACTGATTTCCAAGGGAGCTAATTTCAAGCACAAAATTTATTTATTTTTTTTAATTTGGTGTTATTAGAAAAAAATCATTACTTTAGAGTCACATGGCTGATAATTATAAGCATATAATTTTGAAGCTGAAACCAAGCAGGTCCCTGGGGCGGCCCTCCCAGATACAAAAGCCCTCCTGTATCCCCCCATTTCTTGTTCATAGAGAAAGGCTTTAGTCTCCTAAGCCTTCCCTGAGTTCCAAAGAGCAGGCACAAGCCGTACTAATTAGGGAAGTGAAGGGATGCAGAAACAAAGGAAAAACAATTAAATAAGAAAAGTAATGACAATAGTTCAGCTATAAAACAGAGTCCTAGTCCCTCCTCAAGTGATATACACAACAATCTTATGGATATCTTTGAGTTATTCTTCAGGAACTAAGATACCCCCTTCTCCCCCTAGCTGCACCCCCCCACACCCCAGCCACAGCCACCAGGTGAAGGGTGGCAGCTACATGCTGAGCAGACCCCAGACTCTTTGGAATCAGAAGTCTGATAATTCAGATTCCTGAAACACCACCCTGTTACTTCACCACCAACCAATCAGAACCAAGTCATGAATCCTGCAGCCCTCACTCCCAAATGTTGCCTTTAAAAATGCTCCCCTGAAAACCACCAAGCAGTTCAGGCGTTTTGAGCATGAGCTGTCCATACTCCTTGCTGGGCCCTGCAATAAACACTGTACTTTCCTTCATCACAACCTAATGTCAGTAAATTGGCTTTTACTGTGCAGCTGGAGAGCAGACCCAAGTTTGATTAGGTAACAAAGCTAACAGGGAGCCTGAAGATAACCCTCTCACTTAAAAATTCATAAGAAACCTAGACCCAGAGAGGCTGTGAGTTTCCCAAATTTAGAACTAGTATAGAAAGAAGAACTAGAGCCTGTCATCTAATTCTTAAAAATGTCATTATTTCGATTTTGTTATATTCATCCCATCCTTCAGATGCTGAGAGAAAAAATAGAATCTTTAGAACAGACTTGAAGCTTCACCAGTGTGGGGTTGGACATCTTTAGTTCATCACTGTACCCTAGCAGGTATTGCAGTGCCTGGAGTGCTGCAGCTGAGAGGGACCATCTCCTCTCACTCCATTAAGCCAAGATTTCAAGTTCACTGTAACAATGTTGTAAGTGGATTATCAGGTTATCCTCCCTTCTCCCAGCTTTCCTGAGCAGCCAACCTGGCACCCACCTCAAACCTCCCTCTGCCCGCCCATCCCACCCTCCATCCCTGCCTTTTCTTGATGCACAAGTACACACATATTTCCACCAGGTGCTCCGGAAGACTTCTGGGCACCTACTGCCAACGTGTTCCCCATATCAGCAGCATTGGCATCAACTGGGAGCTTATTAGACTTGTAGAGTATCTGGACACCCCAGGCCTACTGAATCAGAATCTACATTTAACAAGATCCCAAGGTGATTCATATGTACATTAAAGTTTGAGAAGCACTGATCTTGGGTCCATATCAAATGCACATTAGGCATACATTTTACTTCCTGTAAAGCTGTAATAGCAAGGGAGTAAATTATATTTTAGGAGAGAAATAGAAGATTGCTGACCTCTTTTGGAGAGACTGATAAAATAATTTTATTTCCAAGCTACAATTACATTATTCTTAGAAATAGTTGGGGTTTTTTTCTTTTGGTCCTATATCTAATTTGTCCAATAATAATAACTTTTAAGTCCTAGGAAGATTTATTTGTTTATTATATTGTTACTTTAAAGTAACATTATTTGGGCAGAAACAATTGCAGTATAGGGTCTTTCTTGAGGATTAACAACAAGTTAGTAGGAATGGCTGGCTTGAGACAAGACTGAATGCAATTAATCCAACAAGTTATTAATTCTTAACACATGCTTTACGTTGAAGTTGCTATTGTTTCATCCACAGAGCATTGGGGAAAAAAGAGAGAAAGAAACAGTTCTATAGACCTTTACTCATGCTTTAGGCAGTTTCATTTTGCTGTTTGCTAATGTTTTCTGGAAGCCCTCATAGAGAACCACTGCTTTGTTTATTAACCTTCCAAATTGCTTAATGTTTGTAGCATACTGTGCAATATGATCTATTGCTTTTACCTTAACATTTCATTTAGTTCACTCTGCCACCCCACCACACATAGGAAATACACTGTCGGTTCCAAACTCATTATGCAAATACTACACCTAGGCACTAGTATTCTAACTTCCGTTAGCTCTACTCCACCATTATCCTGGACTTCTGTGAATCAGAGGTATCAAATTACATATATAGGTTTGTGGGGTTTTGGGGGGAGTTTTGATGTGAAGCTGAGTGGTCTCCCAAAAACTCAGCAGAAAATCAATTGTATTTGAATCAAACACTTCATTCTGCATTTTCAAATATTACAGTTTGAATATGTCCTCTCAAGAAAAAAATTATAGCATATGAGCCTTAAGAATTAGCTTAGGAAATCATTTCATGTTTACAGAACCAGGAACAACTCCCTTCAAAATACCTGCAGACTTGCATGTCTGCTGAAACTTCTGTCTGAAGATGGTGGTTAGTTCTAGGCTAAACAATGAGTAAGATACTGTACTATCAAAAATCTTTAAAAACAAAACAAAGCAGTACTCAAAATCTTACCTTCTATATATCAGGCTCTATATGTATACATCAGGCTTTATATTTTAAGTAAAGTAGCATGTCCTAAATAAAGGTAGTTGCTTCTGTGTGCAATAAAAATGTATTTGTATTTCCTCAAGACTAAGTTTCACTTAAATACACTGTGTATTTCAAGAAAGGAAATATCCTTTGTCTACAAGTTCACATGTTAAATCATTCCTTTATTCAAAACGCAAGCTCTTAAAATATAAAAGGTTATTTTTCATAATGGAAATAGGAATAGAAAGTTGCTCAGTTTGTTTACTCTTCTCAAATGCGTTAGCTTAGCTGCACAAGTAATGCGGAACTGATCTAAGAGTGTTTGGAGAAAGTATTTTTCCCCTTTCCCCATCCCTCATGCCAAAACCCATTGATTAAATCTCCAGCTAGTTCTAAACAACCTTATTAAACATTGGTGAAAATCTAAATATTTTCCATCAATGGATACCCATGGTCTGCATGGAATTTAATCTTTTGAGAGCTCCCACCTTACCAACATAATCATTGCCTATACACTGAATAAGTATGTCTCACATATGTATGTTTCCTTACCTCTAAATATACAGAGATATAATTTTGATTAATAGGGTGATAATGCACTTTAAAGTGTTATTAAAGTAATTTTGTCATCATGTATTTTTAATCTAAGTTTATGGATACTTGGTTTAATTCTTATGGATAGAAACTGATCATTTTAAAAAACAATTTAAACACTTGATTTCATGATTGAAATGTGGGAAAAAGTACTCTAGGGAACAAGAAAACATGTTCAAGTTTATGTGTATCTTCTGCTGCATAATCTAAATCCCCCCAAGCACCAGGGAACACCTATCCTGTGAGAGCATTATTGTAGGGGCTGGCAACATCAATATGTACATGACTCAGTCTTTGACCTGAAAGAGGCCATAGTAAGTAAACATAAATAGACCAAAATAAGTCCACATTTGTAAACTGAACCATGAGTTTTAATGTTTAATTTTTATATTATTCATTCAATTTTAAGGCAATAAGGTAAAATGCAATATGTGAAACAGAAATGCATTATGGATTATATTAAGACTTTACATAAAATGTATGTATTAAGCATCTAAGAGATTTGTGGGAATTAGCCTTATATCCACTGTTCAGAAAGATGGTCAATGGTGACAGGAAAAAAGTGTGGGTGAGAGCAGCTTCAGGTACACAAAATCTACTATACATTTAAAACGCTCTCCTTAATAACCTTAAAACGACTTTGATTTGTATTTACTTTTAACCAGTTCAATAGATTTCTTCAACATTTATTATATGCTGACATCCAGGGATATTGATCCAAACATATTTTATCACTAAAAGCAGCTGATGTATTTAAGCATCCAAAGATTTTATTTTTAGTATGTCTTATCTATGAGTCATCCTCTCAGGACCCGTGACTCTTAGTGCTATGTAAGGCAGCGATTTTTTGACATTCATTTAAAGCATGGGGTTAGGAATATTACATTCTGATTTAACTGACTCTTTTATTTCACAGTCATAAACCCTTATGGACTTCTACAAATCCTGGTCTTGGAACGGACCTCAGATGAAGAATATATTGGGCAAATATTTTATGTGATATGTATTTCACCAAACTAACTCATTTGAATAAATTATCTGGTCAAAATAAATTTTTCATTAATGGACTCATAGATTTGTTTGGTTAAATGAGCAGTAAATTTACACATGGTCATCTGTTTAATTCTTGTGACCTTTTTCACTTTTAACTATTTCTTCCAAATAGTCATTTAGAGTCTTATGGTTTAAAATATAAGCTGGAATTTGAGAGTGAACAGGATCTGAAGAAAAAATGCTAACAGTGACAAAATGGTTTAACATTTAGATTTCTAAAATTTTGTGGTAACCAACACTATAGCAGAGCTTTCCCTATAATATGGATGATTGAACTGAATCATTTGAGGAAACACTAGTGATTATTGGTCATTTAGGCAGAACTTGTTAAATACTAGACGAGAGAATGAAAATGAAAACTGAACCAGAAGCTCGACATAATAAAGTTAAAAAAAAAAAAGGTAGATTAACCAATTACCTTATTCATGCAGTTTTCTGAATAGTTAATGGGATATCATGATGCACTGAGTGATGCATTGTGTATCAGCAACATAACTTGACCTAGCTGTAATATGGAAGATGAGATGGTGGTAACCAAGAGGAAAATAGGTGAGGTAGGTGAGAAGGTGACCAATGCGTGAATTTGTGCTTGTGTTTGTCTTCAAAAATGCATCCAGGCAATACTCTTAATAGATTCGTAAGACAAATCACGTCAAAAAACTTTAATTTACTATTCATTGATCAAGAGGAGATTCCTTGATGGAAAAAGACTAAAATCAAGATCTCTTGCCTCCCTTTAATTTCTTTAGCTTTGTAATCAAGTAATCAAAATATCTACACAAAACTGTGTAGGACATTTGACTACACTAAGAAGAAATGGATTAATATAACTAGTCACTAATCTTTATTATCCTCAACAACTGCTGACATAGTAAAGCAATCTTCTTTTGCCCACAATATAGCAGATAAATATTTGGAAAATATTCCAAAAATATTTGGAAAATATATATGAAAACATTTTGTTTTAACAGAGTATTTGGACATTAGGTATAACATATATTCAATCAGTTCCTAGTAAGTCAGGCACTCTTTTAAGTGTTGCCTCATATACAAGTTAAATCTAGGCTATGTCTTTTTTTCTCAGTTGCCAACTAATG
Source organism: Mesoplodon densirostris (assembly GCF_025265405.1). Taxonomy (NCBI): domain Eukaryota; kingdom Metazoa; phylum Chordata; class Mammalia; order Artiodactyla; family Ziphiidae; genus Mesoplodon; species Mesoplodon densirostris. Next base: position 70,654,708 of record NC_082663.1, on the reverse strand, counting down.
AGCCTTCAATAGCAGAATCCTTGCAACAGTACGGACAAAATAGTCAAATCAAAGTGAATTATTTGGAACATGAATTTTCTAGTTTGGAGGTCTTCATTGATCCATCCATTAAATGGTTATTAAGCTCCAACTCTTTGCTGGTTACTTTGTGAATGCTTGGTTACCAGTGGAGAATTAGAGTCCCTACTCTTATGTCACTTGTTTTCTAGAGAAGTATAAAGAGAACACATAAGTAAACAAATAGATAAAAATAATAATTATAAAAATCCTTAATTAATGCTATGAAAAAAGATAAGCCAACTAAAGTAAATAAATATAAAGTCACCTAATTTGGTACCAGGTAGACACCACTGGAAGTCTGTGAACTAGTTTACAGAAAAAAACACTGTGCTGGTTATGAGTTTAAACTCTCTAACAAGGAATATGCAAGCTAAGGAGGTACAAAGTGACTTTTGACACATGAGGCACATCTACAAACACAAACACATATGGTGAAACTTAATAGCTCTGTAGAGGATGTTGCAGAGGTCAGAGCTCTCCTTTAATGAACCATTAACACTAAAAGATTTGTATTAAAATGATGTTAAGATTGGAACATAGCAAGACGAGTAAGAAAATTTAATGTTCAGGTTAATGTCTAGTTCTGCTACAGGCGCCACTATTTTAAGAACTTCTGATCCATATGTGACAAATATTATATAGGTCAAGTGATGGCAGAAAGAGCCTTGGGACAAAAAAATTAAAACATGTCAAACTCTGAGCAATGGTTTGTAAAAAAGATACTACATGGTTTTTTCTCTCTCAAAGAAATCCTGATCAGCTTTCTTAGTCAATAAAGTAGTAGTTTTTAGTTTCTCACAGCAATATCTTCCTTGCTTATTAATTTATAAGAGAAAGACAAGGGATGCTTTAGTCAAAGCATTCATTTGTTCATTTAATCACTTATTTATTGAACAACTATTTACTGGGCATATATTGTAGTTCTTCCTAAACCTAACTTGGTCAATACCAAGCTGTCTTATACTTAATTAGTCTAAAGCAGTACAACATGACAAAACCATCTGTTTGCATCATTCAGAACAGGCCTACTCTGTTGCTATGGATTCCTACAGGGGCATACATGGTGCAGAACTTCAGGTTAATCACTGGGAACTTACTTAGGATATCATATAGTTGTGCTGAGTAGTTGGTTGTTTTATTACATTTTACAGACCCTGGCTAAGCCCACTTGCATATTTAGGGGAAAAGCCTATCACAAATACTAACTGGGGATTGTCTTATCTGTAAACATCTGGCATAAGATCATTTTATTCATTATAGATGCAATATTGAGATTTTTAAAAAATGAACAAACATAGTATTTGAATAAATAAGACATAATACAAAGGAACCAGAAGGAAGTCTCCTATTATAGTTAGCATTAGTTAGAACCTTATTTAAAGACTGTGTCCAGGTCTTACTTCCATAAACTAAGGAGAATGTAGATTTGGGGGGGAAATGAGATAGCAGAAAAATTAATTTTAAATTAAAAAATCAAATATAATAGAAAATATTACTAAATTAAAATAAATTCTAGATATGAAAAAGCTGATGCGATTCAATAGTGTAAATTGTACATAGCTACTAGATAAAGGATATTGGACAAATATTTTCTGTAGACCCAGAGTGAGAGTGGGTTAGGTAGGGATAAGTAGGGAAGAAAGAAACAAGCAAAGGAAAAAGACTGAAATTTGTTTTTTACTTGAGGATTTGGTTAACTGTTTCTAAAATGTTCTTCTCCCAAAGGATCTTTAAACATGAACAAGTTTTAGCAACTTGTAGAATATCCTTCCTTAAGCCATTAATCAGCACCATACAGGTCACTACTCCTATCCTAGAGGTCATTCCAAAGTATTTCTATGTGAAACCCACAGACCCGACTTAATGGCCTTAAAATAACAATTGCTATATTTTTATTGAATTTGAACTATATGCCAGGCATTTTCTTAAGATTTACATTCTAACATCACAGCAACACTATGAATTAGGTATTATTAAACCTGCTTACTAATGAATTAGATCTGGCATGAGAGTTCAAGGACTTTGCCCAAGGCTACTCAGAGGCTAAAGAGTCCAAACTGAAAGCCACTGAACACCATCCCTTTGCAGTGATCACTGTGGAACCTGGAGATTGTACGAGTGCCGGAGCTTCTGGGTTACGTCAAGAAGGCAGGCAGTGTGTACACACTTTGCCACATAACATATGTAGGTCATTAGAATGTCACAATCCAATTGTTTTTGAAATTAGAATCACTAGAAAATAAAGTTGCACTGACCAGCTAAAGTTTGTTGCTATTCAAATTCTAGCAATAACCTTATCAAAAGTATAGCCTTTATTTAGGATGAGTAGGCAGCTGATAAAATTACTTGCAAATGCTAAAAGCACTAAATAAACACAGAGAATTTCAATTACTCTGACCCAGTAGTGGTTAAATAATGGTTGAATCATTAAGAAAGCATTTATATACATGTTAGTAATAAAATACTGTTTTCTCTCTGAGATGGAGGTCTCTAAGGCAAATTCCAACTTAGTCATACAAAATAAATTAGGTAAATAAGATAGAATTTAGTAAAGGTGTTGTCTATAGTTCCAAATATTCAAGAACTTGAAATGTCTAAGAAGGTATATTTGAAATTAATGGTACCTAAAGATGAAACCTTTAAATGTCAGTCTTGCAAAGAATGTGAGTGGGTTGAGAAAATGGAAGTTTATTTGACTTTAGGAATATATTACCTTAAAATGGTTTTGCTCTTGCTAAATAGTCTTATACTTTCATGGAAAATATATTGTCATTAGTCTCTTTATGCAAAATTTTTGTGGGTGGTAAGTGAGGTGGAGGTCTGAGGAAAGAATTAAAAAACTAGATTAACTGCACTAAATATGCATTGTATTGCTTCATTCTTAGGTTATTCTGGCTATAGAAATGTGCTCACATCTGAGCCCTTCCAAAATGTTTGAATACATTTAAATGGAATCTCACCATGCCTTTTCTTTCCATATGTTCACTAATTCATTGTCACCATGTTCTTCCCCTTCCCCAGTATGTTTAGTTTGCTTTATTCTCTCATCCCTTCTGTGCCACACCCCCATCCAAAGGCCTTTTTTCCCAGTATTAAGTCAGAATCATTCAGTTCTCTGGAATGAAAATGTCTCATCTCAGGGAAGGGAACACTAGCCCTCCATAGTGTAACACCTGAGTTTCACACAGCAACAGTGTAAATAACATTGTGGGCTTGAAGCCCAAGATAAATGCTCAGTATTTGCTAGTTTAGGTTGCCATGCCTCTCTTGCAAAAGAGACTCCACCTGCTGTCACATCCAGGTTTTATAGGCATGTGGAATTCCTCAAAGTTCTTGAATAATGTTTTCCCATTTTTTCCCTTTCAGTTCTGACTTATTCTATTGTCACCTATATGTTGTGGTGCCAGCCCCATGTTATCTAATTGGAGATACAGTTACTGGCCTTGATGTGGGGATATTCCCAGAAGTTTTCTGCCCTCTATTATATCTGTGTTCTTATTTAAATTTGTGAGTTTTTGCATATACCCTAGAATTCAAGCTTTGATGTATATTTTTAAAACTGGGAATTGTTAGAATTCAAAGTGTTTCACATGGCAACAACTAAATTGTCTAAAGCTATTCATCTATAATTGCACTACACCAGTGTTACCACACACACACAACCCTACTTTTGTATTGGACATATGTCCCTTTGCTCTGAAATGATCTCTCTTCCCTTTAAGACAAAATACCACATCCTTACAGTATTTTTCAGGTCAGCAACACAATGAAATGAACTAATTCTTGCTAACATGCTAGAGGTTTAGTTATTTTTAAAGAATATCGGTATTTTAAAAGCAGCTTTTATATAGCTGTGCCATGTTTTATGGATGTTCTCAGGCAAAGGGATACATTATACAGCAGATATTTGGCAGTACAGGAATCCTCATATACTATAATATCCTCTAATGCCATGTGTTAAAAGTAATTCCTCTGTAGACTGGCACTATACATATTTTTTCAGTTGCCTGGCCTAGGGAAGATAATACAGTGAGATGGGAAAATCATCTGGACCCATGGTATTCAAGAAGACTGGGATCCATACTCAGTTTTGCATCTAACTAGTTTGACAATGCTAGTATATCACTTAAACTGCCTCTATCTCAACTTCTCAATGTGGAAACTGAGTTGTTTGGCATTAAATATATGATTCTATAATGCTATACATTAGAACTGAGTTTATCTGGTATTTGTAATGTGAAAGAAGAGAATGGAAGAGAAAATACGTATTAGGAGGGGAGCAATTTCTATAAATGAGAATTAAGCTACTTTTACAAAATGAAGACAAATCAAAGTGTATATACTTTCACAGAATCCATGAATTTCAAACACATATATTTGTAATTTGTCAGTTGGGTTCTAAAGAAAAAAAGCTAGAGGGCCCATTAAAGTATTAATAGGAACTTTGAAAATGAAACTTCAGTAATCCAGTCTTTACTGTTCCTCAGTGTAATTTGATATTGCCCACAAGTCAATCCATTTCCTAAAAAGATGGGCCCTAAAGTAATCTGCCAATTAATCTTGAAGGGCAAACAGCTCCGTAGCCCACAAAAAGTGTCTTATTTAAGGATATTTAGTTGTGATTGTATTCAGACCACATGCATAATACTTGACAGCAATTTGTCAGCATTCCTCTGCTGCAACCCAGACGAAATTTTGAAGCAAGGAAATACTTAAATGAACACCTGAGAAAATTCAAGTTGATCAACACTAGGTCATTGTGAACATACAAAGCCTCCTTCTATCCTCCGGCACCTGAACACAGCCCTCCAATGTTTGAAACAAATGAAGAGGTGGTGGAATCTAAACAAAATTAACTCTTCATTTCAAGAATATGATCTTTTCGAATAAGAAATGACTTGGTCTAGATACCACACTGACCAAAAAAAAAAAAAAAAACCCCAGAAAACCCAAGAGTACAGAGATTTTTATTTATTCCTATGGGAAAAACTTCACTGTGGAAAATCAGGTGAGAGATTGAGAGATGATTGTTTATCGATTACCTGCAGCATCTTCCCAGACATAAAGGAATATTTTTGACAAAATTCTTTACAGGAGGCTGAGGAACAGATTCTAATCTTTTCAGTACAAGGGCAAGACAGAGTGAGAGACTGTATTCAAACTGGATGAGAAAATTAAAGTTTTCAGGGCTATCAATATGACAACTTCTAGCAGAGAATTCAATTGCAAAGATGGATTCTTGACTTGAATGAACTAAGACCTTGAGATAAGGAGAAGACATTGACAATACCTCATTTCCCAATTCTAACTCTTTTCAAGGTCCATCCTAGGCCAACTTATAAATCAATTTCCTCTGATCCTCTTCCATCTTTCCTTTCCTTCAGTTCTTCTTATGGGATTATTTATGTTACCAAGTCTAGTTCTTTGTGATATGTCACTCTAAATACTACTACAGTCTTAGTCTACCCAAGAGTACCATTCTAACAGATTTTGAAAGATCTCCAGCAAGGTTAAGAAAGAGATGTTTGGAAAAGAGACCAATCCTAATAGTGACATTTATGGGTGCTTGATTCCAGGTACTAGGTGTCTTGGGTAATTTTTAATATTCTCATTAAAATCTAAGAGATTTTATTTCCATTTTCAAAATAAGAGAACAGAGACATAGGAAAATTTAGTCTCCCTTTGGCCAGTATACATCTTGAAAATGTTAAAGTCAGAATAGGAATCAGTGTCTATCTTCCTGTAAAACCCCATGTCTTGTATTGTGCTTCCTCCCCTTTTTGTTGTACTTCACCTCAGAACTTTCTACTTCTTCTGTCTACTAGGTCAAGCCAACTTTCTCCAACTCACGACTGAATGTCCACCCCTCCCATCCATTACCTGGGGCTCAGGTAGAGGATGAAAACACATGAAGGCAAATAAGTAGATAGTGTTATTCTACAGCTCAACGATCTATAATACTTTCTACCTCTTATGGTATCCATTCTAAATTCTGGAGCTACCCCAAGCCAAGTTATAGGACCTGGTGTTTGCATGGGATAAACCTATAGGAAATTCTGGGATTTATTCTCACTATGAGGGCAATCTGCTGAATTTTTATAGTATTACCCCCAGCTATTGTTAGAAGTAATTGTAAATATATTGATTAAATCTAAATCATGCATTACTATTTCTTAGGTTTAGAAACCTGAAATCAAGAAAGAACTTTAAAAAAAATGTAATATATACTGTGGAGAGAAGCCTTGTTGATTTTTTACTGAGCTCCTGTGTATACTTAGTGAATACATCATTTCAGAAGATACTCCAAAGAGCAACTTGTTAATGTCAGCCTGGAATTTTGCAGAGTGAGTAGAGAGTCTGTAGCTGAATATCATTCTTTAGGAGAGAGCCTAATTGAAGAGCTGCACTGAGTCACTACTTTAAGTGTAACCCAGATTCATATAATGAGCACAAACTCATAGAGAAAGATATTTCTGACCTATTGGCAAGACTGTCTTTACATTTTAAATTCACTTCAGTTAAACACAATCTGACTGCTGGAAGCTTCAAGCCCAGTACTCTTCCTTCCCCTCTTTTTCTTTCACCCCAGCCACTATATCTTGGGCCCGCTCTCCCTGCACTATGTGGGCACTCCAGGGTGAAGGAGAGCTGGCTCAAACTCTATCTCCTCTTTCTTTCTCTTCTAACATTCTCTAAATTTCCCAGAAAGACCACAAGAATAATAAGCATAGATCCCTCTGGGTTTTAGAACTGAATTCTCTCTTAACTTTTTGCCAATACAAACTCTTTAGTCCCTGTAGAACTTGTGGCTTCTTAACCCTGCAAAGGCTGTTGGAGATGCCACCGAGAAGAATGCCTGGTACTGGCAGAGTGTGTAGGTCCTTAACAAGCAGTGGCTACACTCATTTTCAATTCTTTCGGCTCGCTCTCAGTGATTCTAACAATGCCTAGCACACAACAGTCACTTGGCACATGCTGATTAAGCTGACATTATGCCTAGTATTCTGGAAGAAAATTTCTCTTCAAGATATCACTTAAGAGAGGACATCTTGTATTTACCCAACTTTGGCAGAAAAACTCAAATGGCTGCTAAATCCATCTCACATATGTCTGTAAACCCAGGTTTCTATGGGCTGCAATATTTGTTCATACCTGTATAGTAGATAAAATTTAATAAATTTGTCTAAAATATGTTAAAGCAACAATAACACTTTTACAATTAGGGATCAAGTTAATATTCTTGTAGTTACTCAATTTATGTCATGAGGGTTCATTGGAAATGTATTTGGCAATAAGTTATCCTTGCCAAGAAGTATTGAGGCAGAACATCAAGACAATACTTGGACTACTATGTTAGTTCTCCTGGCTTGTATTCTGTTAGCTGTGGAGATTTTTCTTTTTTTCCTACAAAAATCTAATACTGATATTTGCTATGCAAAAGAAAAAAATGTGGCTGTTCAGTTTTAAAGAGATATTAGATAAAATGACAATGTTTAGATGAGTATGGATACCAGCCTCTTTAGGGCTGGCTTTACCTTTCTACTTCCTAAAATAACAAACAATATCGAAGCAATTCTGATATGTCATTTTGATATGATATGTTCAAATAAACAGATTCCTGTGTCCTGCAGCAAGTCATAACCAGGAGACTACCTGACGCTTGTGAGTGAGGGTAATCAGAGCAAGTTGGAACTGTCCAGCTGCTATTTTTCAATTTCTCTCTGTATCAGAGGAGTTGTTTTACCCCCTGCCCTGTTCCACAAAAAGAAGGAAACTGCCAACATTCCCTTAACATGTTGTTATTGCACCAAAGGCTTCAGAAAAGTCTGCATTAAAATAAAAATGGTAATTTTATAATTTCCTTCTGACTTTCAATATTCTCATGTGCTTACATCACTGACTTAGAACTTATAACAATGACACAGTGTCACCTCAACTCCAGTCTGATTCAGGCTCAGCACCTTATATCTGACTTGCTTGCAAAATTGCAGAGAATATCACAGTGAGGACACAGAATGGGAAGAAGAGGAACAAAGTGTCTTTGTCTTGATCAAAGGAGTCTGAAAAGATGATATATCAATGAACTTTCAAATTTACAAGCTTTATTTAAAGATTCTTGATTAATTTTCTCCATTACCCTTATGTGTCTCATTCAAAAGAGACTTGAAGGAATGCATGAAGGGTGAAGCTACCACCTTTGGTAACCCACCTTGCTCTTCCAGCTCTTTTCCTAGTGAATTTCTAATAACCACCTTCTCTAAATTGGTAGTGGAACACCATGTCACCTTGAGAAAATACTTCCTTGTGTTCTGAACATTATAGACATTGGTTTATACTACCTGGCAATATTGGGAAGCCTAAAACTTGAGTAGAGTATCTTGTAGACACAAGATTTTTGTTATTGTTCTGAATAAAAGAGTTGTTTATATCAAGGTACTGAATTGTTTTCAAAGATTTTTCCAAGACTATTTTAAAATGGAAATCACACATTCAGTTCTAGAATTTACAAAATATAACTTTTATCAATAAGAACTCATTATTGATAACATAGCCAATCTATTCACTGAGTGGGTTAAAATTTCCCTTTCCTATTACTAGGAAATGTGCTACTCATTCCTCAGCTTAAAAAGGAGGCTAATTTACATCTTTCACTCTTATTTTCAAGACATAGGTCACAGAAAGATTGGATTAAATTTGAAGCCCTAAGTTTTGTCAAACTTTATTTTTAAGCAGAACCAAGCAGAACACCTAAAATTAAATTCTAAGTGGCATTTATAAAGAAGGAGTAAATTTTCTCTCCTTGGCATAATTAAAGTACAAGAATAACTTTTTATAGTACTTTTCTAAAGGTCTAAATGAACATGTCTACTCTTTGGATCTTTCCTTTAGTTAAATATATGACTGTTATTAAAAACAGATTCTAATCCTTATACCTTTATTACTTATATTTCCACATAAAGCAATTGATAGATGAGTCCATATACTGTCTTCATAAAATCCTTCCTGAGAACATTTTTATTGAATTTCCAAATGTTATAACACTAGAACAGATCACTGAAGTAAAAATTTATTAATATAACAATTTTCTGTATTATAGAACTAAAAAAAATTTTATTGTGATCCAATTTATTTCCAAACTAATATAAATGTGTAAAGATGCTAAGTAAAAGTGTTTGGGAGAAGTACCCAAGATTAAATGAATCTTTAACTATCTGTATTTGTATCATATGCAATGTGTCACTTACAGTCTTTCATTGTTAATTTTTCAGATTTTTCCATTTATGCCCTTTTGAATTAGCCTTAAATTTTTCCATAATATTCTAAATTTTTAAATTTAATTTTATATTGGAGTATATTTGATTTACAATATTGTGTTAGTTTCAGGTGTACAGTAAAGTGATTCAGTAGTACATATACCCATTCTTTTTCAGATTCTTTTAATGTCTAAATAATTGGTCAATACTTTGTATAACAGAGGGTCATTTTAAAATTAGGCCACATTCATTCCAGTGGGATCTCACTGTATAACTTCTTTGATAATGTGTGACATTCAATAGAAGGCACTTCTAAATTACATTATACCCAAGAAGGGGCTCAGTTACTAAAATACATTGAAGACCTCATAAATAGCCTGTTTTCCCTAGAAATCAATCCCATATCACAGACTTTTTTAACATAGCTACATGGCAAGATGTTTTTCTTTATAGAACATCCTTCTGAGCTTTGTGACCAAGAATATCTGATTTAATACTTAAACACCAGATAGAAAGCAAATTTGATTTTCCTTTCAGTGGGAGATGAGAGAAAAGCCATGGAGTATGAATAAACATCTGAATGCACAGTGTGCTTGTGTGGGGCAAGGATGCCTCAGAAGGCAATTTAATGAGGTTGAGGTATAAGGAAAATATGGGCTGGTGACCTCTAGTAACATGACTAATGTTCTACTTTCATAGAAGTTTGGAATCTTTGTATATATGTATTGACCCTCCAAAGACAGAGCCAGTAAGTGCTCATTTCCCCCAGGGTTACTTTTCAGTAACTAAGTGCCTCTCTTACTTTTGATGTCTAAATTGGTATGAAATTTTTTTTAATATTAAGTGTTTTATTATAAAGCTGGAGAAAAAAGTCTCCAAAAGTCTGTTCTCCATGCTTTTGATCACATCTCCCTTGCACATTTCAGGCAGAAGAACCAAATGCACAACACCAGGGTAAACTTTAACTGTAGATGTGTCCATGTCTACTCATGTTATGTCTTAGTCCATCTGGGCTGCTTTAAGAAAATTACCCTAGACTGGTGGCTTATAAACAAACATGAGCTCTCTGGGCACTAATTTTATGAGGGCACTAACTGTATTAATGAGGGCTTTGCCCTCATGATCGGCCCCCAGAGGCCCCACGTTCACACTCCACTCCCAATCCATCACACTGGGAGTTAACATTTAACAAATTTGGGGGCGACACCAACAGTCTATAGTGTGATATAACTTTAAGAAGCATAATATAACTGTAGGGACCCAGGGATTTGTCCTTTCCCTTACCCATATCTTCTTGTTCTTTAATATTAAGATGGATCTAGCAGAATATACAATTCTTTAATTCTGTCATAAGATATGCAAAGCAGATAACTCCGGGAGAGGAAACGTGGTGACCTATATGCATACTATGGTGAAAATGGCTAAAGCACATCCCTTCCAGAAGGTAGATTTTGCATTGGAGAGAGCTTGAGTGTGAGTGCTTGAAGTGATGCAGTGATCATATAAACAGAAGGGAGAAAACATAGAAAAGGGATATTGAATATAACATTTAAGTGGCACAAACAGGTTTAAACACAACATAAATGTTATAGTCAGTAGCTTTGGCCTTTCCAGAACTGGCATAACTCTGTGTTCTAAGAGATGCATATAAGAAATATCTTGAATTAAATGCTTTTTGAAGAACTCTTTTGAATTAGGCACCACTAAGGTCACAGAAGCAAAAGCAAACTTTCTGTTCTGTCCTCTGATCCTGAGGATTTCAAAATCCTCTTAGGAGAGACTTGAGTGACTCACATGAGTCAAAATAAATAATAGAAGATAATACTAGGTCACTCTGTTCTACGCATAGAACAGAATTATTAGCTTTCTGTCTCCATTAACTCTTGCTTAACTGCCTTGAATCAGTAATCATACACAGTGGCACATAAATGCTAATTATATAAACTGTATTTGGGAGGAAATAACAGGTGTGGATATCCTTAAGCTGATTCTAAGATGCCTAATTTTCCCAATGAACTATTTGTGGGTGAAATGTGAATATACTGAAAATAATTTGTGAGGCAAAAACACCCATAACTTCTGATGACTTCGGATATCAGCGTTGGCTACATAAAAAATTTCCACTGCTTCAAAAGTCTGTTGTTAAAACATATGAACATGTAAGCAGTACTAGTTTTATGACTTTCAAAAACATATCCACTAAGATTTTTAGAAAAATATATGCCACTAGAAGTGAAATATAGAAACCTGTTTTATTTTACACAACACAGCAGTAATTTTATTCTTTTCAAAATGTACCTCAGGTTAAAGATACAATTTTTCTTCTCTTTTCTAAAAGTAACATACAACTGCATTTTTATTTAAATTGACTCTTACTGGTTAACAATGGCCCAAACTTACTATATCTAAAAATATTTTGGGAGGATTATTTCTCAAACCTTCACTTTAACATTTAACATCACCGTACTCATTGAAAACTGCTATCCTGGCTTCCCTATTAGCCAATAATAGTCATAACCACTATTTATAAAGCACTTTTTATGGACCAATGTACTAACTGTACATTTTTAACCATGTGTGTTTCATAACAGTAGTTGAGGTAGACACTATTTCTATGCTATTTAATAGACCAGGACATTGTAATTCAGTTTAAGAGCTGAGTAACATTATTCAACAGTTAAGTGGTACACAATGTGGTGTTATTCTTTCTGATTCTAGAGGTCAAGTTCTTGATTACTTCTTTCTATAATTTCTCTTAATAGAACTGCAACTTTGAATTTTTTACTCTTCCCTGCAGCTACTGTTTTGTCTTATATTTTCACCACTTGATTAGTGTTCCTCATGGTTTGCTGATTTGCTTTATTTTCTCTACTTTGTGTGTCTTAGGTAGCATATTAACTCCAGGTCCATATTTCCAGGAGACTCCTGATTATCTCTAAAGGCTTCTTTGTCACATGAAACACAATGGGGGATACATTAAGCTGCACTAAACAGTCCTAGATCCAGAGTCAGGGATTCTAGGCTGCTGTTCTGGATTCGTTAGTAACTACCTGATTTTGAAAATGCCAGTTAAAATCTCTGGATTTCAACCTCTTTGTCTACAAAGGGATGCTATTTAACTCCATAATTTTTAAAGTTATTTACAATTTTGAAACTGATTTTGTCTATCAAATTTAAAACATACTCCTATTTCCAACTATTCCATTTTTCCTATGACAACTCCATTCACTTCTGTAGCATCATCTTGGGCCTTGATCCATTCGCTTATCCTGTAATTTCTATACAGTCATAAAATTTAATATTTCTCTGTTCATGTGTGTTTATTTTGCTTCACAGCGTCAAGTCCCATTTCTCAGTCTCACAACTGGGAGATTTGGTAAACAAAATTAACACATGAGTGACTACAAGCCAAATTCTGTGATACTATGATGTACAAGAAAATACTAGTTTCCCAAGATTGTGAACATAACAAAAAGGTCAAAATTTAACAAAATTACCATAATAGGGGTAATAGGCTGTGTGTCTGTATACTAGTATGGCTGAAGATTAATTTTTAAAGTTTAAAGACAGAAGTAGATGGAGTTACATTGTTTTTTCTCTAAGTACATGGTCCTTTATACATTGACGACAGGGAAAGTAAAAAACCAAATGCTGACTGACTCTTCCCGAGACACAAAGGAAGAAAAGAGAGGCTCCCTGGTCAACTAGGGGTTATAGATTCTCTGACTCCAAAGAAAGTTTGAAACTAGGAGATTGAAATGTTTTCAATACCTTGTGGGTATCTAGCCCCCCTGTTTATGGGGTCCTGCCAGGTATAATCTTAATTCTTCTTGTGAGTGGCCTGGCATTCAGTGGTCAGGCAGTCTAGATACATGTAACCCAATCCTTTTAACAGACAGCACCAAAGACGGTTAGACTCATATTTCAAGTGTAGCATTTACACCACAATTAAAATTGCTATATTATAATCAAGTTGCATTAACAAGCTTCATATCTAAGGACTACAGACTACCAATTCTTTAAGGACAGTCTGGAGACCAAAGGAAGTCTCATTACAAAGTGACATTTATTTAGGGAATTTCAGGCACCACAAAGGGGATTATCAGAGGCTCTTACAAAGACAGTCTGTATGATTTTTCCACAGTAGACTCAGAAATGTTTGCCCTGATAGTTTTACCTTATCGACAGTCACTTGCATGATTGGAATCATTGTGCAGAAAGTGTTTCAAAAATCGCCCAAGAGGGCTTCCCTGGTGGTGCAGTGGTTGAGAGTCCGCCTGCCGATGCAGGGGACATGGGTTCGTGCCCCAGTCCGGGAGGATCCCACATGCCGCGGAGCGGCTGGGCCCGTGAGCCATGGCCGCTGAGCCTGCGTGTCCGGAGCCTGTGCTCCGCAACGGGAGAGGCCACAACAGTGAGAGGTCCGCGTACCGAAAAAAAAAAAAAAAAGTCACCCAAGAAAAGAATAAAGCTGTGGCTAAATCCCCTAAATGATCATTTCATTGATGATACACGCAAAGACTGAAAGCCATTTGAACCTACAGTTGGGCTAAAGTCAGAGAGAGATTTGGTAAAAAACAAAAAAACAAAAAAATTAGAAACCATGTTTCCTAAAGCTATAACTGAAGCTAAAACTAAATGAAGCTCTTTTTGCTTAAGCAATTATCATGTAATCCTCCCCCACCAATATTAGAAAAAAAAGACAAAGTCCATTTATTTGTTTGTGAAACAAATTATTTGGTTCAAAGAGTTACAAACTCCTGACCACATTCTACAGAAGAAAAATTAGGACCTGAAATGCTAGCAGTGTTACCTAATAATCAAGCAACAAACTTTCTTGGAATTAGTGAATTACTACTACACAGCATTAATTTCATGCTTGTCTACTCTGGTAAGCTGTGAATGGTTATAGAAAGTTAGAAAGCATAGAAGAGTTAGAATAGGGTCAAGAAAGCTCCCTGGAAAAGGGTGGGGGGGGGAAATAATAATTGAAAGCATTTAACACAATTAAATAAGATTGCAACAGCATTTGGAAACATGATTTAGGGATAGAAGACTGCTAAAGTCTATTGCATATGCATAATTCATCTTAAGTGACTGAAACATGACTGGACAAGATGCCTTGATTTAAGCTGAAATTGGAAGGCTTAGGAATGTATTAAAGCCAATTTCTTTCTGGTCATGTTAATTCCCCAATCAAAGCTTTTACAATTTATTTTACACTAAACTGGTTAAGACTGAGAAACACGGAAAAATACAGCAAGATACAAACCCATAAGGAACTGGGGGTTTTATTTTAAAAATTTGTTCTTTTCTCCTGACTCCACTTGTCTATTCATAATGACCTTCCTTAATTTTTCATTTAGATTCATTGGTTTAGTCTGAAATGTAGCACTGATTGTCCAGGAAAGTTTTATGCTCTAATAAACTGCTCACAGAGGTGGTAGTACTTACCTGAAGTCCCTTTTACTTTGTGTGGGCATGCCCTCAGGGTATTGCCTTTTGTTTGATGTCCCATGTGTGAAAAGAAGAACTAGCAGAATGGCATCTATATGTGCATGGAAATTTTCAGCAGTTGTCATGCTGCTTTTGTCATTGAATCATTTGTAAATAATTTTCAACTATATTGTCTATTCTTCACTAAAATCACTTGTCCTCAACTCCCAACAGGACTCCAAGACAAACAACTGGCTTTATACTTCACGATCTTTATGGAAGCTCTTGAACCATATATATAATGAAGATGAAACACCTGGGGTTTGTGTGTGTATGTGTGTACACTTAGCACTCTTGATCTCACATTTATTTTTAATTTCCCACCTCCCTAGATTACTTAAAGAAAAAAAGAGGTTGGAATTTGGGCATGTTATTATAGTTGAATCAAATATGGTAACCATTTCAGGTAGGTACTCATTATCTGAGACAATGAGTACAATTCTGGCCATTGCATACATACATTGCATGTATATGATTTGGAGAAAGTCAACATAAGATATTTTGTCTGCTTCTCTAGAACAGGTAGAGAAGTTTGGGAGGGAGTAGGGACTGCAGAGCTGCCAGCCTAGTTTAAGGCCACAGATTTGTCAAATGCCTAGTACTGAACTGCTGTCTGGTATTTGAACTTTGTGTTTGAACTTTGTGAAAGAGTTTTAGAATAATATTTTTTTAAATGAAAGATACGGATATAAGCCCACAGAGTTAGTAAGATGTAACACTGTCAATATATTTTCTATGTAATGCTGACAAAAGTTCACCAATTTGTTAAAACAATCTGGTAACCATATCAGGGCCAAGAAAGTGGCTCATACAAAAAGTTCCATATGCAACAGTTAACCAGAATTTGTACACAATAGAAAGGAACATAGATCAAGGTTAAGGTTGTAAGGTACAAAGGGAAGTCTAAGAAAAAGACTTCTGCTGGGAACAGAAAAGGGTGTAGAATGAGGGGTCCAAGTATCAGGGTTCCAGAGAGAAGCAGGGGAGCTGGTCAGTGGAAAGGTGGTTCAGGGTTAATACCAAGACTGTTACTCACAGGTCTCCTGTGATACCCATGGCAAGGCGCATGATAGGCCTGGCTGAGCTGAGGTGTTAGAGATAGGATTGAGAAATGAGCCAGTTTCATCAAACACAATGGCTCTTAGGTTCTGTTTGGTAGCTTTGCTCAAAGAAGTTTTGAATGAGGATTAACTATTCCCCTTACTAGCTCTCAAACAGAAAACTGCTATATGTCCATACATTCCTTAACTAATTTTATTAGCAAATGAGCTCAGATATAACCTGTTTTGACTCTCTAGGAACTCTTAGCTCTTGATTTTTAGAAGTTTCAAGCATCACCTTGCATTAAAAAGTTGACTTGAGGAAAATTCCAAGACTCTAGATACAGCATTCTCTCAGCCTTAAAGCCAGCCTCAAAGTCCTCCAATATTCATCTTGGAACACAGGACAATTTAGAGATTTGGCCTACACCTTCAAATAACATTAAAAAAAAGGATCTCCACCCCCCCAAAAAGTCCAATTTCCTTGGATTCTTATACCTTATCTATGCATGTGTTGAAGATGTTCTTAGCCATATGCCTCAAATGCCTTTAATTTCAGCAAAAAAATCTCACTTTAATATTTTGTGCTATTTAAAGGCACTATGTTGTCGAATACAAAGCTATATCTGACAGTATGCTAATTGCCAACACCTTGTTAATTATGATTATGAAAACAAAAATACTTGTAGTAGATACCTCAAGAATGTAAGTTTCCGAATTAGAATTCCAACACCATTTCATATTTAGCTTTACCTAAACATCACACATATAATGTACTGAATGTTATATATAACACTTATACATATATATATATATATATATATATATATATATATATAACATTTTATAGAATGCTATAGACATTTAACAGATAAGTTGGACAAAAATCACCTAAAAATCACTGTTAACTTTTCCTATATGTATTAGTTTAAGTTCTTTAATAAAAACAAACAAAAAAACTTCACCTATAGAAAGCTGTCATATTATTTAGTATTGTTTATGTAAAGGAGTACTTGCTTTTCATAGCACAAAACCTCATAATCTCAGATTCCAGGATTTTTGGAAAGTTCATACCATGTACATTTTTTATAATTTTAAACCACTAGTAAATTTTTTCATTGAACAACCCAAAATGAAATCCTTTAATAATTTCTTGTATGGAAACTGCTATACTTAGAAAAGTTGGTTTATTACAGATGCCCTTATTCCATTTCTAGAGATTGGTAATCAATCACTTTTGTGGCAGGATACAGAGGTTATTTTCCTTTTTAATTTCCCCAGTTGAATCTATTCTGCAGCCAAGGCTGAGAAGCCCAGTGTTGTTTAGAGACCTGAGGCAAGGTTCCATATATATTCTATATTCTAAATTTTCAAGTTATGATGGGAAAGAACTAATAGGCTTCTTGCCAAAAATCTAGATTTTCAGGCCACGACCACAAAAATTCTTGGTAAATAGGTCTCAAATATCACCCAGTTATCTGTATTTTAAACTTCACCCCCTGCTGTTTTGATACAGGAGATCTAATACCCACAGTATGAAAGAATGTTCTACAGTACTTAGCAAACAGTACTGAGTCAACACTTTTGAAGGGATCCCTTCCTTTTCTACTGTCCACAGCACCCAGTGTGATTCTGGGTACACATCACATGATTAGTCAATGTTTGTTAATTGTTTGATGGATAGATTCATTATAAGCACACTTTCCATCACATCATATAAAGTGGTATTTTTCAAAGTATGCTTGAGGATTCTATGCACCAGAATCTCATTGGGTGTTTTCTAAAATGCAGAATCTTGAACCCCACCACACACCTACTAAATAAGAATTTCTGGGAGGAGAACTCTGGCATTTGCATTGTAGTGGATAAAAGATGGCCACAAATTCTTTGAAATTTCTCCCATCAATAGGTGGGGTCTGTTTCTCCTCCCCTTGAAATTGGTCCATGGTGGCTCTGAATAATGAAATGATGCTAGGCCAGTTCCAGGTCTAGCCTTGATCTCTGGGAGCTCTGGACCACATAGAGAGAGCCTACAACTACAGGGAGAGCGAGAAAAGCCTGGCTGAGTCATCCTCTCCAATTTGCCAGGCATGAGGGTGATGCTGTCTTTGACCCTCCAGGTGAAAACAGCCACCAGCTAAAAACCAATGGGTGACCCCAGATGGTCATGTTGAGCAGAGGAATCACCCAGAGGAGTCCTGCCAGAATTCCTGACCCACAAAATCCTGCAGTATAATAAAATGAGTTGTTGTTTTAAGTCTCAAAAAAAAAAAAAAAAGTTATTGTGAGTCAGAGTGGCTCAGTACAGATTTGTTAAATTGAAAATAGAGTCAAATGGTTCTAATTTTCGGAAATGATTCCATAGGTAGTAACAATCTCAAGAGTTTGTCTAGGGTACCGAGCAAGAGGCCACTGTTTAAGGGTGAAGAAAAGTTCTACAGGATTAAGGGCAAAGATGCAAGCTCTCATCTGAGGTAGCAGAGCAGGCCACAAAGCATAGGAACATCAGATAAAAATAGTAAACATCTGATATTTTATACAACCAGCCTTTTTTCTTTTATTAACATCTTTACTGGAGTATAATTGCTTTACAATGGTGTGTTAGTTTCTGCTGTATAACAATGTGAATCAGTCATACATATACATATGTTCCCATATCTCTTCCCTCTTGTGTCTCCCTCCCACCCTCCCTATCCCACCCCTCTAGGTGGTCACAAAGCACCAAGCTGATCTCCCTGTGCTATGCAGCTGCTTCCCACTAGCTATCTATTTTACATTTGGTAGTATATGTAACTCCATACCTCTCTCTCACTTCATCCTAGCTTACACTTCCCCCACCCCATGTCCTCAAGTCCATTCTCTACATGAGCGTCTTTATTCCTGTCCCGTCCCTAGGTTCGTCAGAACTTTTTCTTTTTTTTAGATTCCATATACATGATAAATTCTTTGTGTGGTCATCTCTGGGTCTCCCTTTCTTGTGGGAACCTTTAAACTGAATATAATCAATGAAAATAGCTGACATCTTTGGTACAATGAATGCAATTACAATCCAATTGCACACAATCATGGGAGCCTCCGCATTCAGAAGCCTATGGCTTTAGTTGTTTGATCAAAACATGAGTCAGCCTGTGGCAGGTGGTTACTATGTGGCTGCTGAAAATGCAGGGGCAAATCTTTCTTTAAAAAATTCCTTAAATGGCAGTAGTCAATGAAAGAAATAGGTTCTGAAAAAATAGTGGCTTCAGTGATGCTCACCAAGAAGCAATATTTCAGTTTCTTCAGGATTATCCCAGATTTCAGTGGGCAGATTTCACCTCGTCTCAGCAATACCGCATTCTGTAACCACTGAGCTTATTGTTACACAGGGTCATTACAAAGAATCCTCTCTCACAATAAGCTTTCCATCTAGTGCCTGACAAGGGTTTTACATAGTTTATTGTTAAGAATTCTTTTTAACCACGTGTTTTTATTTAGATAAATTATTTCAGCTATGCAATAGTTTCAAGGAAAAATACAACAGCCTGAGGAATGTATAAGCTTCTCTTTCAGACTCTTCTGTGTTACAGCGTAGTGCATTTAAAGTCGCTTATACTATACAACACTGAAAAGACTGTTGTGAATGCCATATATTTATAATAATAAAAGCTATTATTTACAGAGCATTTATATGTGCCAGATACTCTACCAGGCATTTTTTCAGACATTATCTATATTCATGGCAATCCTGTGAAGTATGTATTATCCTCATTTTACAGACAAGGAGACTGAGATACAGAGAGACTAATAAATGGCCCATGCAAATTGCATGCTAGGGTTTCAACTCTTGCTGCCTGACTTGAGAGCTCATGCTTTTGACAATATTGCTTAATAAAATTCTATAAACTGCATATGCTTTTCTGAATAAACTTTTCATACATAGAAATGAAACTTGACTGTAAGCCACATGAAGTAAGAGACCATGACCTGTTTTGCTCATTTTTTCCTAGTGCCCAGCAGTGTAACATGGTGTTTGCCACATAGAAGGTAATCAATAATTATTTATGAACAAATGAATGATATTAATGGGGCTATATGCTGATGTCAGATACAGATTGGGGTTTTGGAGGATAGACCCAAGTATTACTGGATAATTCTACAGCGTTTAGCTTTTAAATTCTGAAAGGTATGATTTGATATACATGGAATATTCTGTAATACTCTCTTTCAAAATTTGCTTAATAAACTACTCTGACCATAGATACAGTGAAGGCTTATTTTTTTTCCTGATAATCTAACCTCTTGAGTACATTGAAGAGTTAAATGAACTGTAACTTGGCCTGAACTTCTATTCATTGAAGAAAGATCATCTACAGCACTCTTCTTGATAGGTAATCATTCAGCCTCTGTAGAACATTTCAAGTGACAGGGAGCTCATTTCAACATAAGGCAACTCACTCCATTTTGAGCAACTTTAATCATTTAGAAAGTTCTTTCATATAGTTGGTTGAAATTTCCTCCCTTGTAACTTCTTCCCATTGTTCTTACTTTTGTCCTCTAGAGCTACTCAGAGCGACTGCCTGGACAGATGTCTACATGACAGTCCTTCAAATATTTGAAGGCAGTAATCGTGTCCCTTTAGGTCTTTCATGCTCCAGGCTAAAAATCCCTAGTTCCCTCAAATGTTTCTCATGCTGCATGGTTTTAGCATCCTAGTAGCCAGTTTGTCTTTAAAAATCACCCTCTGACAGAAGTGGATTTACCATGAAGTTAAGAGCTTCAGGGCTCCATTTGCATAGGCCTCTTTCACAGCCTGGAGAGGGAACTGAGCCATATGTTTATGTAGCAAAACTTGCAAAAGTAAGATATTTAAACCTCAATGGATTAAGAATGCTCTGACTTTTCAGACTTTAGGTGGAAATGCCAGGTGGCTTTGGATTGGCCGTAGGCATTTCTGGATTTGGGTAATTGGGTATATCTTTCAGTGGTTTAGTGGGATATACCTGTGTGTTTGCAGTCACTTCTGTGACTTTTAAGCTTTCACTAGCTGTTCTGGAGTAAGAATGGCTTGCAGGAGTCTTTATCTGCTGTGCAAATTCCTGGCATCCTAACTTGAAGAAACTGCAGACAAGCCGGCTAGTGAGATCGTTAAAGTTTAAAGGGTATTTAAAATTAGTGCATAAGAAAATGTGAAGTGATCTGAAATCTTAACAGCTTATACAAGAAAGAAACTAGAGAACAGTTTTCCTGAAGTTGACAGTGAATTGTGAAGCTGAAAATAATGTTTCTAAGTGATCTAATAAAAACACATTTCAACCAACCATACTAAGAAGATTGAATTCTCTCTTCCCTCTACAAAAAGTAATCATAGGGCTTCCCTGGTGGCGCAGTGGTTGAGAGTCCGCCTGCCGATGCAGGGGACATGGGTTCGTGCCCCGGTCCGGGAGGATCCCACATGCTGCAGAGCGGCTGGGCCCGTGAGCCATGGCTGCTGAGCCTGTACATCCGGAGCCTGTGCTCCGCAACGGGAGAGGCCACAACAGTGAGAGGCCCATGTACCGCAAAAACAAAAACAAAAACAAAACAGAAAAGAAATCACAAAATTGTCATTTTGTAAAGATGTGATCTAAGGCTCTGCAGCCACATTGTTAAGAAGTATGTCAATTAATGAAAATATTATGAATTTTGTGAAATTTGTGGCATTTATCAACTTTATCGTTTGTGATCTTTTTCATTCTAATTAACCATTAGTTTTTATTCTTAGTTTTGTATTTTTTAATTTTAAAAGAGGCCCCAAAATCGTATAAGCTTTGAGCTCTACAAAACCTGAATTCCTGATCCACCCTGCTCTTCCCACTCAGTGAAGTCTGAACAGAAATATTACAATGGGACTTTCACCTCCTTTGATCTAACACTCTGCTTTTACTGACACAAGTTGGATTCCATTAGTTTTTCTAGCAGTCTTGCAACACGATCAAAGAATTGCTAAATCAGAATCTTGGGATTGAATGTAACCTGGAAGGTCATCTAAACTAAACAGTCATCCTATGCTCAAATCCCCAGTTGATACTCTGCTAAGCAGTTAGCCTATGGTTGAATGCTTCCTGTGACAGGAAGCTCATTATGCCTTGTGAAACCCATTACATCTTTAAACAACTCTAAATTTAGGGCTCAAACACTTCTTGTTGGATATGCTGTAAAATTAAATATCTTTTCATTTTTAAGATGGACTGTCTTTATCTAAATCTCATTTCTTAAACAACTTTATTGAGATATAATTCACATACCAATTTATCACTTAAATGTACAATTCAATGTTTTGTTTTTAGCAAAGTCACAGCGTTATGCAACCATGACTACCGTGTAATTTTAGAGCATTTTTGTACTCCCTGAAAGAACCTGTGTACCCATTAGCAGTCAATTCCTATTTCTTCTACCTGTCCTCCCAATAAGCCCTAAATATTCACTAATCTACTTACTGACTGTACTAACTTGCCTATTCTGAAAATTTCATACAAATGCAATCCTACAATATGTAGTCTTTTGTGACTAGCTCCCTTAGCATAATGTTTGTAAGGTTCATCCTCGCTCTTTTTATTTTTAAACATTTTTTTGTAAAACTAAATGAAGGACTCTACATTCATCCCCATTTAATTTCATCTTTTCAGTTATGTCTAGTGTTCCAGCCTGTCAAAAATAAGTTTAATTTTCCAACATATCCTTCAATCAAATAGTTATTTTACTAATGTGGCAGCCTGGTCACTGGTGGGGAAAAAAATAAAGTTACAGTAATTACCATTTATAGAATGCTTACTTTATGCCAACCAGGGGTTTATTTATGAGTATAATTATTTATATAATAAAAATATTATAAAGTATAATAAAATATTATAAAGTAATAGTATCTCTATCTTATAAACTTAAAAAAAACCTGATGTTTAAACCAGGTAGTTAAATTACCTAAGTTCATGCAGTCAGAAAGTTGTCAAACTGGGGTTCAAATCCAGGTCTGTCTGGCTCTGAAGCCCATGCTTTCAACCACCAGGCTCCATGATCTCCCACAACATTCTTTCATTCCCAGCATTAATATCCAGAAGCATTACTATGTGCCATTCTCTATACATAAATTACTTCATGTTAGTATAGTGCTCTGGAAAATGCAATAAAGTAGATATTATGATCTTCAATATGTAGTAAAGAAACTTAAGTTCAAAAGGCTCAGGTAACCCATTCAAATTTACTTAGCTAATGCATGACAGAGGTGGAATTTGCATCCAAATGTACCTAACGTCAAAGGCTTTGCCTTCCCCTAAGGTGCTCCAGCACTTGGGGTGTAGAATAGGTCAGTTCTTCAGTAATGTCCTGGGGAGGATCATTAGTTGAGTAGTCATCTGGAGTCTTCATTCTGGTGCTGCAGTTGATCTCTTGAGGCTTAAGGTTAAAACACAACCACTAGCGTTGACGTGTATATGTGTGTGTATATAAATATATACATATATGTAAACATGTATAATGTATATATATGTATACATGACTTGTGTGTATTATGTATATATGTACATATGTGTATACATACAGATACATGTCCATATATGTATACATGTGTAGCTATATTAAGATATATATCTGAATGTATATGAACACATTTGTACATGTGTATTTGTGTGTATATATGTAATCTAATGCCAGTTTTATGATGAAAAACTCAGAATTACCACCACTCAATCTGTTTCCTTGCTGCAGTCTGGGAAATTATTTTTGCAAGTACATTTCTAGAAAGCCCTTTTGATGGGAAGGTAGAACTTGGAGAATACCACATTATAGATTCCATGTTGAGGTCCTTTGTTCCTATGCCCATTTTAATATGAATAAAGTTTAATATGAACAAGTCTGATATGAAACAGAAAAAAAGGAAAGTGATGATATATAAGGGCAACATGACATCTGAGGCATATAGGAATGAGACAGGAGTTGATTCAGGCTGTCAGTCAGTCCATTGAGTCCAGTATCTGTGTGTTTATGTCATCTTTAAGGGTTGTTACATGACTTATTCTTTTTTTTAAGGATGGAAACCACAAATTATGTAGTCACAGTACAGAAACATGTTCATAGTCTACAAACTGCTAGCAATTATTATGATCATTGAAAATAGTGATAATCACACTCTGGTATTATTCATTTTAAAAGTTTTTTAATTTTGTTAAGATAATCATTAATTATCTTTGGAGTCTGAGTCTTAGGGGAAAATATTCCAAAGAATTTTTCCCCTAATCTCCACACAGTTTTATAACATAGTTTTTTGACACCATTATTTTGTCAAATAATTACTTGACACATTTGGCTTTTTTGAAATATGGTAATTGTTACCAATATGGCCATTGCATTTGCTGTCAGGTGTTCTAGTTCTGGTGGCCCATTCATCTCGGGATGCTTTATCTTGTTTTAAATGACAGTAGACAAACTTGATCTCACCCATAACTTGATACCTTTCTTACTCATCTCAACTGGTTTGTTCCTATACCTGAGTCAGCTCCCCAAATCAGAAGCTTTAGATTTAAAACTTGTTAGGACATTGCTGCAACCAATTGCAGCCTAACTCTCCAAGATCTAGATGGCTTGTCTTTAGTGCCCAATTTCATGGTCTTATGAAAGGACAAAAGCTCTTCCTTTTGTTGAGTTTGCATGACTAACTTCCTGTTTCTATCTCTGTGCCTGATTCCTCAACCCATCCATTCCAATAAGGACTATTTCCACATATGCTTACTCACATTAAGCATTTCATGATTTTAGTAGCTTTGCTGAAAAATTTGACCATTGAGGAAATGGCCACATCATGGAGCCCACTGTCTTCCATTATTTCAGTCTCCAAACCCCTGTCCTTGCATTTTCTCTCAGTACTTTGCTTCTCCAGAGTAACTCACACATTCTTCCATTTTCTTAGGCACAATATATTTTTTCCCCCCTAAATTCAGGCCCCAACCCTGGCCTTTCTCCCTCAGTTAAGCTTCTTAAGGATCTTCTTCCAAATACAGAAAACTCCATAAGGGGAGATCTGTAAGTAAAAATTCCTACATGCTATTATAATCAATTGCCCTTTTCATTGCTAACGCTACCTTCTCTGCTGTGTCATTCACCAGGGATAAACTATGGTGATAAAACATTCAACATTTATAACATACCCAGAATCTGACTACTTTTTACCTCTTCCACTGTGACCATTCTGGTCCCAGTCACCACCATTTCCCACATGGATTATTCCTTAAGTGGTCTCCCAGATTCCACTCTTGATCCCCTACTGACTACTCCTAACAAGACAGCCAGAGGATCCTGTTAAAACATATTTCGCTTCTCGGCTTAAAATTTTAAAAACTACAAAGGCTTTATTTTCATGCAGAGTAAAATCCGAAGTCCTTTAAATGGCCTAAGAGACCTTGTACGTCTCTGGCTTCTCCTTCTACTCCCCCAGTTCTTCCTTGGCACATGCCCAACCTTGTGGTATTTGCACCTCTTATGATTGTTTTGCTTTCTTTGACTTAATGCTTGGAATGATTTTCCTCCCATTTGAGGAGTTCCCCAGTCATTTTATTTAAAATTGCTCCCCCTTACCACATGCTCCTCGTCTTTCTTTCCTCTTTCAGTTCTGTAGCCATTTTGACCTTTAAATTTACCCCATAATTTGCCTATTTACCCTCCCCCCTACACGCATACCCCAAATCGTGCCCAGAATATAAACTCAGTGAGAACAGGTTTGTTTTTAATTGATGTATTCTCTAAATTTAGGATGGTTCTTCACACATAATAGTCAATAAATATTTATTAGATAATAAAATCAATGAATAAATTACCGACATTCTATGTTTATAGTGGGATCTACGTTTGGCTCAGTACATGAATCAATGTTCTTTAAAACTTGACTAGTTACATAACTATTCATTCAACTACTCTAGGGACACACAGATGACAGACATGTACACATATAAATAAATGAACATATTCTATAAGATGATAAGTGCTTTGAAGGGAAGAAACAGTATAGTGAAAGAGAATAACTTGGATGATCCAATTAAGTGAATGGGCTGAGAAGGCATTAAACCAGAACGTGCAGAATGTGGGGTTTGCTGTGTAAGGAGTTCAAATATCCTGAAGCATGAAAAGGCAATTGAGGATTAAAATGGACAGTGAGGTGGGCCAAGATCATGCAGGGTCTTATAGACATCAGTAGAGATTTAGCATTTACTTAAAATGATCACTTCAGCTTCTGAGTAGAGAATAAATTTAGGGACAAGAGTGTCTTGGGTGACTATGAATAACTGTTCAAGAAAGATGAGATGATACAGTTTTTATCAAGTATCATGAAACAAAAAGCCATGCATAGAACAAAATTTGGAATAGCAAAAGACAATCAGATAATCTGTCTTATCCTGCCACTATTTCCCTATATTCTCCAAACATTTAGAGTTAGGATATTTTAGTTTTGATAGAAAAAAAATATGTACACACACACACATACACACATCAACGTGAAGGGAAAAAAAACCTTCCAAAATAAAGTGTGAAGCCTGCTCTACTAGACTTTTCAAGTAATTGATTGCCATTGATATTAAATTTAAGTCATATTTGTTTCATGGGATATACCAAATGAAAGTGTAGATACAAATATTTTTTGTAGCTTTTAATTATTTATAAAAACCTCACAAACACTGCCATTGGTACATAACAGAAATTCAGCAATACTGGATAAAATATTAATCTTTAGCTCTATGTTCAAAGATAATCAAGTTATCAAAATTGGCATTAGAGGCCAAAGTAATTTACCATGTTTCTACCTTTCTACTTTCATCTTTTGTGAAAAATTAAAACTATATTTTTTATCTTCTATCATATAAAAATCCTGTCTATAGTGTTAGCTTAATTTCTTTGAAAATCTGTACTTGTTGGAAAAATTCTACAATTAAATGTAGAGTTAGGTTTAAGTTTTATTAGTCTGTTGAAAAATGAATACTGTAGAAGAGACGACCATAATAAATGATGGAATTAATACTTAAGCAATTCAGTGTTGCCTAGTGACAAACTGTGTTTGTGAGCCTTCTGCCTTCTGGAAACTATTTTCAAGGTTGGTATACATCTGGAATGTTTTATGAAATCACTAAATAGTTTCCTAGACCTATAATGAGTACGTCAAAGTGTCTACAATTATATTTTTGTGGTTGTTAACAATGATTAATAGTTTTTTAAAAACAAAATGTTGTTTTTTCAAAAATTTCTCAGAAGTTCTCCTAAGCCCTCCTACAAGCAAGGAGTCTTTTCTGAAATATTCTGGCTTTCCTGATATACAGAACACTTGGAAATAATTGAATGTTACTAAAGATATTAAACCAATAATGAAGGGTTGGCTGAATTTAATGCTCTCCAGTCTTTATTTCTCTCTCTGCCCTTAAAGCAATAGGATTCTCACAATATCAGCCTCTACTTTAGGGAGGAAAATTTATACATTTTAATATATTTCTCATATATATTCACTTGTGCATATATATATATATATATATATATATATATATATATATATATATAAATTAACTCAAATGGGCCCATATGATTTCTTTAAAATAGTTTTAGGGAAAATGTACACACATTTCAAAATCATTCATTGTCACTAATGGTAATCTATCAATGATTTCCTTGATGTAGATATTGGTTTTGGTTCCTGGTTTCCTGAAACACAGAAATGTCTTTTCTCATGTGGAAATAATGCCTGGGAAAGAACTAGATGGTCCAATGAGGCCATAGCAGCCTAAAGCATGTTTGGCTGCATCATCTGGGAGTCTTCCTAGTGCCAAGTTTAACACAGCCCAGGGAAAGACTAACATCTCCGTTTACCATGCACACCCTCAGAATTAACTGAAGAGGGCAATGTTTACCAAGAAAATTCAGTAGGGCAGTACTTTGGAAACAAACATGGGAATATTGTAACATTATTTAAGAAACAAATTATTCTTATTTGCCAGCTGTTAGTACCATTACATACATACATACATACATACATATACACACACACACACACACACACACACACCCACCCTGCAAAGCTACTAAAGGGCAAAAGTTTCAAACAGCATGGATTGCATTATAAATTATAATATCAGGTTTGTCTTTGTCCAAACCAAAGTACCATCTACCATGTCTGGCTGAAATTCAGAAAGTCATTTGTTTTCCTGTCAAATGCAGTTCATGGAAAGTCCCTCACACCAAAAGTGATTTCCCCTTTCAATTAGGTTAATGTGGATAACCCGTAGTGTAAATAAATTAGGCTTTGTAGTGCCTCTCCTTCCAAGAGCTCTTCTTCTATTTCAGGTTACTTCTAGTCCTTAGTAGGGAAATTCTTGCAGTAAAATCTTAAACTTTGCTACAAAAGTAGACACCAGTTTATGTCTAAATGTTATTTGATAACAAATATATCAAACATAGTTTATTAGTTGAAAATAACTGTGAATAACTGAATGTAAGAGTGTGCATGCATATAACTTCATTTACATAACATAGTATCCAATAAGATGGAATGATTAACATCTGCACAGGTGGGGTTTTTGGTTACCCTGCCAAAAGCAAATACAAAAGCATAAAAACAAAAACATTATGGAAGTATATATTTTATGAGCTCATTTTTATGGGTAGCCATACCACCCTAGTTGACCTGTCCCAGAAAGTTTTGATTCTTCAACTCGATCTGCAGCAAAAATCCCTAGTCTCCCACTTCTACTGAAATATTCATTTTGTTCTCCAGCCTAAAAAGCCTCTGGAGGATCTGAGTTAGTAGCATAGCATAGATGAAATACTATTTGAAAGACCGAGTTTAAGAAGGTTAATTTTTTTGTGTTTCATTTTGGCTTTTTTGGGGGGGCGAGTAGTATACTCAATAGCTTTATGTTATACACATATAAAAGTCTACATAATCAATTCTATATAGTTGCAATAATATATGCATAAACTATCACTACTACAAAATAAAAGAGATGTCTGACTGTACACAACTATGTCCATAGTGTGATTTCCCTACTCCTAAAATGAGAAGTTTGGAATAAATTACCACAGGAAGAGCTTACTTCCTAATCCAATACAATCACTTCAGAGACCAGGAATGAAGACTCACTTGTCCACAGCCAAGAACTAAAGACAGAGAGTCAGAGTCTAGACTAGAACCCAGGTCTGTAGAAGCCTGCTCCATGCTTTTGCTACCATTGCTCCTAGAATGAATGCTGTCTATCGGTCAGCCCCATCTGCTCCACTGTGTCGTTAACGACAAGGCATGTACAAAGGCAGGTGTCTACTGAACCAGACTAAAGATGCCAAACTTTCCCCATACACATGTAATGAAATGTCCTCTACCCATCAGAGAGGAATGAAGAAAAAGCAAAGAAGGGGATGAAGGAAAGAAGCATGGAGGGAAGAAGCCTTCATGAAGGACAAGGAAAAGACAAAGATGTGAGAGGGCGGGGTATATACTGGGACAAGTAACTGGATCCCTGTTGTGTTTGTTGAAATCAAAACAAGCAGACAAGTTTTCTGCACGTAGCCAACAATTCACTTTCCTTCCACCTCCCTTCATTTGGTAGGGTCTTTTGATAATCCTTGATTTTCTTTCTCCTCTTTCTCTCCCTCTTCATATGCCTGATCTACCTTTCTGCCCAACATCTGTTCATTTTTATTACTTGTTTTTGTTTAATTACTAAATGTTAAAAATATATCTATACTAATTTCACTTTAATTTATTTCTTAAACATTTTAAGAATTGGCATAGTCCAGAGTTGAGTCTGAAGTGAAAAAATAAATTGTATTTTATTGCAAAAGAATTTACATTAAAATTAAGGGCTTCCTACAACTATCAATCTAGATGTTTGCATAACATCTGAGATATTTTTATTCAAGTATTTATAAAATGACACAATCATCACAGTCATATAAACTGTGTACCATCTAAGGGGCCCCAAATCTGAGACATGCCCTCTCTTTCCAGCACCTTTTTCTAAAAAACAGTTTGTCATGATGATCTTATTCTGCCCCTGGGTTTCTTTAAATCAACTCAATGTTCTTCAGTTACTCTACTTAACATAGTAAGAGAAATCAAATTGATTGAATATTAGCAAAGATCAAGGCAACAAGACTTCCTAGGATTACTTCTATGTACTCAGTCATCAACCATGTTGATTTTAAAGACAATGGTAAAATATCAATCCCAGACTCAATTCTAAACTAGGGATATATGCTGCTTTGGGCTTGGGGACTTTTTTTTTTATATATATATATAATGCAAAAAATGGAGACTCCTCTAGGAGAATGCACATGTGTTTCAAAGAGTTGATGTCCTGCTCCAAAAATGATGCTACTGTTTGCATTCATGTATGGTTAGAGGCCTTTCCAAGCTATGCATTAATGGAATTAGTTCTTCAGTTTACTGCTTCCTTTGGGTTTTACAACTCTAACTATGAGACTCCTTTACAAAAGTAGTTTTCCTTCTGTATACAGTATCTATTGTCAAGACTGCTCTTTCCACTGCTCTGGTTGTTCAGCCATCTCTAATGCTGCTACAATAATTATAATAAGCAGATTTTTAGTTTTCCCCCATTCAGTACCATAAGTAATAAATTCCCTATAACTACTTCTTTCCAGAGAACATACTGTTTCTGTCTGATACCCAAAAGAGATATTACTGTTATGAGGTTGTTATTGATTTCTAAAATGATCAGAAGGAATTCTCTTGATTTACCGCTTTGTGTCTTTTTAAATGAGGTTAATGAATTTAAGAAGCTCTTCTACAGCAGAGCATGTCAGGTTATAATGACCATCTGTGAGCCTTTGGATTCATAGCATCTACAAATACATAGCAACCCAATAACGCAGGCAGAAGAGCACTTTGCTCTGGCTACAAAAGAGTGTTGAATTATTGCAGATTATTAGGACTGTAGTACATGTATTCAGGTTAGTTATTTTCATGCAATCACTCCCTCAACAAAATTATAAAGTTCATGAGTAATGAGAGCATATATTTATCTTTTTCACAGAACTCTTTGCATTCATTTGTCCTGTATCTCTCTCCTGTGTGCAACAACTTTAAAGTTTAGAGCAATTATGAAAACGTAGGAGAGAGGATGATCAGGAATAAGGGACCAATGAATTTTAAATTAAGTTCATACTGGTAGGTCTTTGGAAGAAAGGAAGAAGAGAATTTGTATTTACTAAAATCTGACCACAATGGGTTGACTGTTTGAAACTAAGTATTGAATTATTAATGCTGAAAAAGATTTTCTACCAATGTGCCTAGTAAGAAAGAGTGGAAGCAAACATAGTAGTCCTTAGTCAAAATATATAATGTCTTGGTTATTTATGACCTTGACTGTGTACATAAAGAAAAAAAGCATAAAATTAAGCACTATAAGTTAAAATAGCTGTAGTTAGTTCCTGTGAATTGGTATAAGAATACATACTGTATTAATGCCATCTCTTAAGTTATACAGTATACATATACATAAAAATTTGACTCTTTGAATTATGTCAGATCTGATGCAGCAATCTAAAACCAACATGAACCAAATCAGTCCAGACTTTCATGTGGACTCAAAGTTCTGGGTGAGTTTGTAGACTACCCTTCTCAGCAATCCTCTGAAAGACAGCAGACCCTGACATCTGCATTCCATAAGTAGTCCTCAGTCCCAAGCTGGGCCAGAAACAACTAATTCCCAAGGCATGTGTGGCTTCATGTCCTGGTTTCTACTCTTACAGTCTTTCCATCTAGTTATAGTGGTTCACATATGAATAAAAAGAATGCTAAGCAGCCATCCATTATGGGACTAAAATCAACTCTTAGCTAAGGATGAAGACTGAGGTACTCATATGAAAACTAGCTTCGTGAGGACTATAAAGTCGTGCCACTAATGATGTATCCTTGTCCATTTAACAGAAAGTCAAGCTTTATATTAAGAGCAAAACATTTTCTGGCCTCAACCATGCTGATAGCAAACCATGGTGCAAAGTGAGCCTCTGAACATGTTAACATGCCATTTTACTTTTCTTGGAGGATATTAGGTCTGAATTTGTATTTTTATATGATGCTATCTCCTTCCCTGTCAATGAAGCAACTTAAGTTGCCTTTGTAAAATTCCATGGTGACTTAAAACTGTGCCCTAAGACATCAGCTCCTCTGGTGGGAAAGTGGTCACATTCACACATTTCTGTTGAAATAAAATGTAGTTGTCTGACCTGTTGATGAGTAGTCTGCCCTGTTGACACAGTGAGCAAGAGTAAGATTCTATTTAAGTAGCAGAACTCACAGGAAATTAGGAGGTAGGAGAAGATGGCTTAGCAAAGGTTCTTATTTTGACAATAGTCATTGTTTGTCCTTTGAATCTTTAAGTCCTTATAATGATCATAAATACATCTTTGCTTAAAGTTACCCATCAGATAGACAGGAAAAACAGAAAAAAAAATTATTTCCTATTAGGTGGCTTTGAGCTGGTATATTATGCTGCAGGCTGGAAATACAAAAAAGTGTCCTATTATATCATGTCATAAATGACCCATGTAGAACTGTTTGTTCTTCATTAGCAAGGTGAGGAGGGGCGGGGCCAAACGAATCAAAATGAACAAAGCAGTAATTGCTCCTTCCACGATATCATCTTAAATGTGGAAGTAATGAAGGAAACACGATTTAAAGAATGTTTTATTGGTGACCTCATTTTTACATTTACAAAGAAAAAAATCATGCCTCTGGGAAATAGTGAGCCTATTATTTTATGTGAAAAGTAAATTTTAAAATAATACAAAGTTATATTTATGAAGCAGATCCAGGAAATACTAGTAATTAACTCAAAATATTAGAACTGCAAGAAAAATTTAAACTTTTAAAAATAACTTCGATATGAACCCTAATGCTTGCAAAGACTGACATTCAGATAGCAACATTGTCTCTACGATATTTTAGATTCATAATAGTATAGATTTTACAGAAATATAATGACATAATAATAGTAATTATTGAGAATACACATTACTGAAAATTAACAATAACATCTTCATAAGCAGTGAGATTCCCAGAGTTCAGATATCTCTTCCTTAACTTGAATAGGTTATATCACCTAGTTACTGGTTGTTGGCGATACATTGATTTTTATAATGCTATAAAGCAAGTAGATATGAGCCAAAGACGTGACCTTCCAATACCTTTTTTCCTAAATCTTATATGAAATAATGAAGTTTTAGGAGACGCTTTTCACTATATTTAGACAAAAGGATCAAATGTCAAAACTGCATGACAAACTGCAACCAACTCTGCCACTTACATTTGTATTATTTCTACTTAAAAACAGGACACTCTTACATAAGATTTGGCTTACTTTTTTTCTCCCCCAGATAAAAGTAGATGTGTTAAGTAGTGAAAAATTGAGCAGCCGTATGAAAACATGATGTGGCAGATGGGAAGGTGTGTGAAGGAATTTAGATCCAGGGTTGATGACAGCAAACGAGATGGGATCAATCTCAAGCAATTTTTCCTAGTTATAGCCAAATTGGAGGCACTGAATGACACCTTCTAAAGAAACCCTGGAAAGTGCCCACCATTTTGGTGAGCTACAGGCAAAGGGTAAAATATTTAGAAGTGAGAAGACTGGGTAATTCATGAGGCTTGTTGACCATGTACAAAAATCTGATCCCATTACTTAGTTAAAATTCTTTACCAACATTCCCATTCCTTTAGGACAAAGTTAAAAATTAATTACTTAGGTAAATATACAGAACTTTCTTTACCCTAGTCCCAAATTTACAGCATCTTTCAATCTACCCCTCAGTCTTCTATACCCAGCTCACTGTAAAGCAAACAAAAACACACACGCATGGGCTTTGGCCACCTAAACTAAACTTCTATGGTCTCCACAGTGTGATGTGGTTTTATTTTGTCTCTGGGCACTTGCCTATGCTAAGAGTAGTCTTTTTCCTTGTTAATTCCTCATCCTTCTAGCCTCATCTCAGTTTACACCTAATTCAATGAGCCTTTCCTAAATTATTTTCCCCAGTTTAACTGGGTTTGGTAGGCATCCTTTTATGGAGCTCTAATAGCTTCTTGACTAACATAAATTTGGGGTTCAGCATATACTACTATAAATTTCCATCTGATAATTTGAATGTCCTTCTGAACTTATTAAAGAAGAGATTAGGCCCCAGTAGTTTTTGTCTTTATAACCTCTGTGTTTAGCATGGAATATGGCATGTGCTCAATGAATACATATGACTGTGGATTTGAACTGAAATCTCAGTGGAAATGTTGAAACGCATAGGTAAAATGAAAATGAAGACAACATTTTATATCATATAACAATAGTAGAGAAAGTACCTACCAGTAATGAAGAAGTTAATGAAAAATGGGTAAACTTAAATGTTTATATACCAACACACAGTATGTAGAAATTAAGGAAATTTAAACTATTAACATTTACTGGCAAGTATGATTTCATAGGTGACCATATTAGTATATATATTACATGCTGGGCCAAGGTATCTTCATATATCTAGAACATAGTTTTTAAATTTAAAAGTTTTATTCTTTAAAAGTATACAAATATCTTATGCTCATGTAGAGGAAAAAAATTCTAGGATTTCTATATCCAGTAGAAGCCAGTTTAGCATTTGAATATTTGTTCTACTAAAAGAATTTTCCAGGGCTTCCCTGGTGGCGCAGTGGTTAAGAATCCACCTTCCAATGCAGAGGACACAGATTCAAGCCCTGGTCCGGAAAGATCCCACATGCCTCAGAGCAACTAAGCCCATGCGCCAGAACTACTGAGTCCGTGCTCCAGAGCCCATGAGCCACAACTACTGAGTCTGCATGCCACAACTACTGAAGCCCATGTGCCTAGAGCCTGTGCTCCACAACAAGAGAAGACACTACAATGAGAAGCCCGTGCACCGCAACAAAGAGTAGCCCCCGCTCGCCACAACTAGAGAAAGCTCGCGTGCAGCAAAGACCCAACGCAGCCAAACATTAATTAATTAAAAATAAATAAGTAAAGAATTTTCCCTGTTTGTTACATATTGTTTTGCTTTTGCTTTTTTCAAAAGTCTAGAAGTATATACTATTTTGAGTATTTGAATACAGATTTTTATACCTATAACCATGTTTCTACATTAATACATCTACATCATGCAAAAAAAAGTATATAGCTAAGAATATGAAGATTGAACCACTTGAAAAGAAGCATTCGTTTGATTAAAATGGTAGAAGACTAGATATGATATCCCTGTGGAATAGTATTATAAACAACTCAGTATGTGGATAATGATTTCCTAAAATATCTTGGAAAACAGGCAACAAAGCAAAATCTATTAGTAAAATATTTACCTTCTGAAAGCATGCAACCTAGAATATTGTAGAACAGAGCTTTCAAACAGGAGTCTACAGATCAGCATTTATCTGTAAACCCAGTGAGCTTGCTAAAGATCCAGCTTTCTAGCCCCAAATCAAAATATCTAAATCAGAATCTCTCAGGCTGGCTTCATGGACTAGAATAGAAGGGCCCCACGCTTGTTTTAATGCTCTGCTATCATCATCTTGAAATCCTCAATGACTTTTGAGCAAGGGGCTGCACACTTTCATTTTACAGTGTGCCCTGGTAATGATGTAGCTGTTCCTGGGAAGGAACACTCAGAAATCTGCATTTTAAATATGCACTGCATGTGATTTCAATTCAGGTGTCTGCAGACCGCACTGTGATACACACTGAAGATTGAAAATGGGTGACTTTGAAGGTAAAAAAGCAAGGAAAAGAAATGTTACTCTGGACATACTTCTTATCATCTAGGAAGAAGGGACTATGAGAATAGAGGCAACAGCAACCATGGGAGATAGTAACATGTCATCCTAGTGTTTATAAAAGCCGAGGAGCGAGACTCAGAAAAGCCAAACACTATACTCTTATTAAAGAACATTTCCAAAGTTCTGAGACAGGTTGTACATTTGGTCAGAAAAAAAGTCAGAGGTTCTAAGGTATTATGAACTTAATGTGAGCCCTGACCAAATGTATTAATCAAAAATCAAAGATAAAATCTTCATGACTGAGCAGGCAGTGCCCTGAGCTCAGACATTTAAGGTTGACAAGACACAAGAATATCAAAGACTGAGAGAATCTGAAGGAAGTCTACAGAGACCTGGAACATTTGAAAGTTCCCAGGGCAAAATAACAAGGGCTTTTGGATAGATTAAGTAAAATAGGAAACGGATTCAAATGGAATAAAAATCCAACAATGAGAACATTGTCCAAGAATCTGATGAGGTAATTAATCAATCTGTCAACTCTGAGGGATGAAGCTTTTCCTGGCCCAAAGTGAACCCACAATCTTCCCATAAGAGGGAGCACTGAATTCTAGCACAAATATTGGGAACATTTAATTTAGACCACTGTCACTATGCTAGGGTAATAGCAACAATACAGACACCATGCCGAATACAGAGGAGGTGCTTTATAGATGTTAACTAAACTTGTAATTCTATGCTGGTTAATATATGGAAGGGCTACCTTAGGCCGTTCCAGATAAAACTGCGTTCTACTGGAGTGTTCCATAGTACCAAAAATCCCAGGGCCTTCTCCACTGAGTTTTCGCAAATACTGATTAATCTCATCAAGCTCACCTTGGCAATTTGTTTGAACACCTGTCTATACATTTTTAGTTTCAGTTTCACTGGTTATTAACTGGTCTGGATCCCTGATAAGTAACCTTTCTTAGCTAAGTTGCAGAAAGACTCACTTGCTCAAAACAATCCACACCCCTGGGGAAAAGTTTGCAATTTATGACAAAACATATAATGTCAAGGAACAAAGCAGAGTAGATTTATTTGTATTCTGTTTTGCTTCTTTTTCTCTATCAAGGAAAATCATTTTTAAGCTGGCAAATCTAGAACAAACATCCTTAGGAGGGAATTGAAGTGCAAGATAGATGCAGAGATAATAAGGGAGTGCTTTACAGCTTTAAATTAATTCAAGCCTTCAGGCCTAGATAAATTGTATCCCAGGATATTTAAATAACTTGCAGGTGTGATCAAGGAACTATTGTTGTTAAACGCAAAGAAATCACAGAGAAAAAAGGAGGGCCCAGAACTCTAGAGATTGGCAAATGCTATCTCTGTTTCTTAAAGTGGATGTGTGGGTGAGAGTCAGAAGAAACGGATTCTAAAAATTAAAAACTCAAGGTAAGCTTCTGGTTAAATTTTTGAACAGTGGTTAAGCAGTCTGTGAGTAGCTCCCTTGAATGCAGAGAACTGTCTGTATTGTTTAACACCGAATCCTCAGGGTCCTTCACAGACTGTGTCATTAGTATGTACTTAATAAATATTTATTGAATTTTAGCTGACTATTTAGAAAGTAAGGTTGTGCTTGAAATCAGCATGGATTCACTGAGAAGTACACGTAAGCAAGCTGCTTAACCCTCTGAGACTCACTCATTAGTGTCCAAGGCAGGCCAGACCAGGTTATGCTGTAGAGACGACCCCAAACTCTCAGTCTTAAATCAAAATGACTTACTCTTGGGCTTCCCTGGTGGCGCAGTGGTTGAGAGTCTGACTGCCGATGCAGGGGACACGGGTTTGTGCCCCAGTCCGGGAGGATCCCACATGCCGTGGAGCGGCTGGGCCCGTGAGCCATGGCCGCTGAGCCTGCGCGTCCGGAGCCTGCGCGTCCGGAGCCTGTGCTCCGCAACGGGAGAGGCCACAACAGTGAGAGGCCCGCGTACCGCAACAACAACAACAAAATGACTTACTCTTTGCTCACAGGTCATGTCCTTGTGGAGAGCTGGGGCTGCTGCTCTGTGGCATCCTCACTCCAGAACTCAAGCCACCATCTGAAGCACTGCCTATTGTAGAGGCAGAGAGAAAGAGAGAAACCTGTGTGGGATTGGCAAACCCACTCTTAACAGCTACCACCTGGAGGGGATGCACCCCTCCAGTACATTCCATTGTTCTAACAAGCCTCAAGGCTACGCCCACCTTCAAAGAGTGAGAAAAGAAATGTGAACTTACCTTGTATCCAGGAGAAGGACCAGAAAAATCTAGTTCAAATCACCAGTGGCTACCACAGTTATCTTATCTGTAAAATGGAAATTATAATAGCCATCTGTTATATGGGTTATAATATAATTACAATATAGCTGTCTGTTATAATAATTATCTTGCTTTTTTTTTTTACAAGAAAATGTAATAGCACTTTGCTTTTCTAAATCAATTCAAATCTAATGCTCCGCCACCAGTGCCCAAGCTGGTGAGTAATTTAGTACTAATTCTGTTTTTGGTGGGGTTGGCAAAAGGACAGCATTTATCTCCTTAAGATTGCACAAGTATCAGGAATTCCCTAGTGATCCAGTGATTAGGACTCTGCGTTTCCACTGCAGGGGGCACGGGTTCAATCCCTGGTCAGAGAATTAAGATACCGCAAGCCACGAGGTGCGGCAAATAAATAAATAAATAGATAGATAAATAAATAAAATCAGTCCTTTAAAAAAGTTGCACACGTATCCAAACTGCTTTCATCCTGCCTTGAAAATAAGGAAAGATTCTCTACTCTTCATTATATCATGGTCACAGCTAAGAAATAAATTATCCAATCCTATGCAATCGATTAGAAAATGGGCTTTTCTTGCTGTTTCCGTGCTTAGGTTGGGCACAGTTCATTTGGAGGTAATGTGGGATCATTGTGAGGCCCAAAACTCTAGCCGATTATCTAGCCTCCATGACTGCACCTTGCAGCCACCCCTTTGGAAGCCCTGTTCCCTCCTTTGGTTACTACACAGGAACATAATTTCCACCATCATGGACATACACCTTCTACCAGAGTCTTAAGGAATATTTTAGTGTTACAGCTCTGTCCAGTGCTGTCTACTTCCTCCATACCTCCCCATACATGGGGTCTCTGTTCTATCCCACTCTAGAATGAACTGGCTTAATCCTTTAAATGGATTTCTGTTTTTAGAAACAAGTGGTGGAGAGAGGAGGTTGTGGTTTAAAACATCTGCTTTAAACCTTGCAACATCAATATCCCTGAAGCAAGATAACAAAAGCCTGGCTGAATCCTTGTTAGGAGGAAAAAATAGAGTGGGAGCAAAATACAAGTTAGGGATACAACATTCATCTTTAATAATATTTCAAGGTAATATCTTTAATTTGGTGATTAAATGAAAATATAAGTAGAATCAAACACAATACCTGACAGAGTAGGCTTTCAATAAATGACAGTTTCTATTATAACTGTCAAATCATGTCTAATTGGCCATATTTCCATGTTCAGAACAGTTACTCAACTGGTTATTTGAAGTATGATGTAGTCAAATTGTCTCTGCTCTATGGATTGGAGGAAATAAGCACTGTGTTTTTAGGATGCAGAACATGGAATCTTACATCTAATTCTGCTCCTTCATTTTACAGATGAGGGTTCATAACACATGCAAACTTTTAACAGTCAGAAATTTTACATTGTTCTCTTTGATGAGTATTACTATCCAATTCTATTCCTGTTTTATTGTTTGAATAATTTTAACCATTGTGTATGTATGTATTTATCACATAGTGAACTCTCATCAGAAATTATTTCTAAGTTGAAAGTTGAAAATTCTTCTAGGCCACCTTCAGTTTTATTCAAACAATTGGCAATCACTTGGCCAGCAAAAAATACCAAAATCTTGTATTTCCTTTTGGAGGTTTTTTTTTCCATTTCAGGATTTTTTTTTTTTTTTTTTTTTTTTTTTTTTTTTTTACAATTTGGGGCAGGGCACTATAGTAGCATTTAGGGTGAATGAGAGATAAACATCTTTCTTTAGTAAAGTACAAACTGGGTGATTGAGAAAGGAGAGATAGGGAAGGATTTGGTGAGTAACTGCACCTGAGAAGTTCATTCTAGGTAGATCAGTTTTAGGAAAGACTATATTGGGGGTCAGACAATTGATTCACATGCCTGTGAGCCCTTGCTGAGGACCCCAGTTGAAGGACACCAGCACAATACTGATAGAATCCTTAGGGCTTTAAGTCATCTTTTTTGGTTTGAGCAGGCACCCCTGGAGTTCTTAGGGATTAATTTAGGAGAACTGTTTAGTAATATAACTTCCTGCCAATCACTTAGGAAGGCTTAACTAAATTATTATTGGAAGGATTACATTCTGTTTTTCAAACTTATCATACTTATTAACTCTATAGAGAAACTTGAACTCAAGATTGACCTATATTTATTGTCAAGCTAAAAGGTGACAAGCAATTTCAGTCTTAATAGTCTGAAGAAAAAGGGTCAATAATCTATAAAACCCAAATCCTGACCACAGCTTTCAACCCTGCACTTCATATCCACTTTCTGACACTTGCTAAAAATGTCACTGACTCATTAAGTAAAATCAGAACCAATAAATAGTGAAGAAAGTTTTATTTCACTCCTTTTTAAAATGTTATTTTCTTTATTTTACCTTTTTCTAGTTTGAGATCATTGTTGATATTAAATATACAGATTAAAAGAGAAAAAAACTGAGTTTTTTTTTCTCTTTTAAGTTTACCGTTCACTTTTTCTAGGTTAAAGCCTTCTTTTATTTTATTTCATGCTATTAATACAGAATCTCACTATAAACCAAATTTCAATATAGAATTTTAAATGTAGAATTGGAAGAGCAAGTTTTGTACATGGAAACTCACTACTGCATTATTTGAAAAATAAAACCCTATAATCTATGAATAAGAATATCTTAAATACACTATAGTATACACACAACAAAAGATTAAGTAACTGTCTTAGAAGTGATGTAGGAGTCTAGATATTAAATTTGAAAGATGCCTGTAAATGCAAAAACAATTTTCAGCTCAATAGGTGTGGAATGATTCCATTTATGTTATAAAAATGTTTATATGCATACATTTATTTTGAAATGCATAGATGAATTCTAGAAAGATAAATTAGAAATTTTATGGTTGAAATTTTTGGATCAGTATATATTTATTGTATAAAAAATTATTTTTGGATTTTCCCTACCCTCTCAAGATTCCAATCAGGTATTAACATATGGTTTATAAGTAAACCAGCTGCTAACATTTTCTTCTAGCAATTTCAGACCCAGCTTTTCTTTTCAGCATCTGACCATGATGAAAAACAAAGACAAATCATATTAAATAAGCACAAATTATATTTTAAAAAGGTGAGATGCACATCAAAATGTCCTTGTTTATACTTCGGCCTTCCTTTTTTGAATTTAAGAAAAACATACAAAATCAGCTATTTTCTCCCACTCAATTTCAACTCCACACCATCCATTACTGTGTGTGGTTCCTTGTTTTTAGTTGCTATTTATTTAATTTTCTCTACCTCTAGTCCCACTCTGTAATACAGTTTTTTCCCAGGGCTTTTGGAAAGGACCTTAAGAAAAATAGGAGATTTCTTAATAGCTCTGATTTTATTTTTCTTTTGCCAAATACCTGATGTGGAAAAATCACTCAAGTGCTTAGTGTATTACCCTACAAATACAGATGGAGTCTGTTAAAGTTCAAAACAAGCTCTGGGCACTTGCATGTTTTGAGGCTCCTGTTATTTAGAAAAAGGAGGAAAAGGAGAAGAAAAAGAAAGAGGAGGAAGAGGCAGAGAAATATCAAAATTGCATTAAAAATTGTGGCATATTTTAAATACTTTCATTTATCAAAATAATATTTTAAATATGCAATGTCTGTATTAAAACTCCATTTGGAGATAACATAAAAAATATAAACTTGAAGCTCTTTGGGAATTTGAGATATGGGTCCAATACCTTCCTGCCCTTTCAGGCCCACTCTTACCTTTCCCACCTTCTCCATCTCCTTCCTTAGCCTCATCCCTGCTCTGGCCTGCTTTCTTTCTTTCTTTTTTTTTTCTGGGATATTTTTTTCCCTTAATGCTTTTTAACTGATGAGAGTGTATTCAAAAAAATCAACAATAACAGGGATTTTTTTTGATGTAGGTAATATTTTGTGTAGTGTAGTAATTATAAGGCTAATATATGTGCATTATAGAACTTTAAGAAAGTACAGAAAACTTTAAAATAACTCATAACCTTGGAAAAAATAATTTAAACATCATTTAAAATCTTCCTAGGATAGTTTTCTAAATAAATTGCATATTTATTTTTTTTTGCATTTGTAAAAAAATTTACCCCAGCTTTATTGAAGTATAATTGACAAATAAAATTTTTATGTATTTACGGTATACAATGTAATGTTTTGATATACATATACATTGTGAAATGATTACCATAATTGAGTTAGTTAATAGATTAATCACCTCACATAGTTAATTTTTTTGTGTTTAGTGAGAACATTAAATACTTACTCTCTCAGAAAATTTTAAGTATATCATACAAAATTAACTGTAGTCACCGTGCTGTGTATTAGAGCTCCAGAAATTATTCATCCTGTGTAACTGAAACCTTGTGCCCTCTGACCAACATCTTCCAACCCTGCCCCCCACCCCACCACATCCCTATCAGCTCTTGGCAACTACCATTTTACTCTCTGCTTCTAGGTGTTTGACTTTTTTAGATTCTACATATAAGTGAGATCATGTAGTTTTTGTCTTGCTGTGTCTGGCTTATTTCACTTAGCATAATGTCCTGCAGGTTCATCTGTGTTGTTGCAAATAACAGGATCTCCTTCTTTCTTAAAGCTGAAATGTTCATCTATATCTATATATATATCACATTTTCATTATCTCCAATGAACACTTATGTTGATTCCTTATCTTGGGTAATGTGAATAATGATGCAATGAATATGGGAGTATGGTTATCTCTTTGAGACACTGATTTCATTTCCTTTGTATATATACCCAGAAGTGGGATTGCTGGAAAATATGGTAGTTCTATCTTTTTTTTTTTTTTTGAGGACTCTCCATACAGTTTTCCATAGCAACTTCACCATTTTATATTCCCATCAATGGTGTACAAGGGTTCCATTTTCTTCATAATCTTGTCAATAATTGTTATCTTTTATCTTTTTAACAATAACTTTTCTAACAGGTGTGATGTGATCTCATTGTGGTTTTGATTTGCATTTCCCTGTTGATTAATAATGTTGTTTTTTTTCATGTACCAGTTACATGTCTGAAACATAAAGAAATATAATAAGAAGATTGAATCAATGATAAAAAGACTCCCAACAAAGAAACACCCAGGATCTGATGTCTCCATGGGTGAATTCGACCAAATATTTAAAGAAAAATTAACACCAATCCTTCTCAAACTTCCAAAAAATTGAAGAAGAAACACTTCAAAAGGTCAGCATTACCCTGATACCAAAGTGAGACAAAGAGAGTACAAAAAAACTACAGACCAATATTCCTGATGAAATCTCCAGCAAAATATTAGCAAACTGAGTTCAACAATACATTAAGAGGATCATATACCATAATCAAGTGATATTTATCCCTGGGATGACATGGTTACTTAACGTTCACAAATCAATCAATATGATACACCACATTAACAGAATTAGGGATAAAAAATGATATGATCATCTCAATAAGTACAAAAAAAGCATTTGACAGAATTCAACATCGTTTCATGATAAACACTTTCAACAATGTGGGTATAGAGGGAATGTTCCTGGACATAAGAAAGGCCATATATGACA
Organism: Mesoplodon densirostris; assembly: GCF_025265405.1. Classification (NCBI taxonomy): domain Eukaryota; kingdom Metazoa; phylum Chordata; class Mammalia; order Artiodactyla; family Ziphiidae; genus Mesoplodon; species Mesoplodon densirostris. The sequence goes on along the minus strand of NC_082663.1, from coordinate 70,611,231 downwards.
AGCTGAAAGCTTTTCAAGACAAGAAAAGGATGCCCATTCTTGCCACTTCTACTGAAAATACCACTGGAATTCCTAACCAGAGCTATAGAAAGAAAAAGAAATAAAAGGCACATAAATCAGAAATGATGAAGTAAAATTATCTCTGTTTGCAGATTACATGATCTTATATGTAGAAACCCTAAACACTCCACCAAAAAAACAAAACAAAACAAAACAAAACCCTGTTAGAACTAATAAATGAATTCAGTAAAGTTTCAGTATACAAATGCAATATTCAAAAATCAGTAGTGTTTCTATACACTAACAATGAACTATCTGAAAAAGAAATTAAGCAAACAATTCCATTTACAATAGCTTCAAGAAAAAGATAAAATACTTAGGAATAAATTTAATCAAGGAAGTGAAAGATCTGTACACTGAAAACTATAAAACATTGATGAAAGAAATTAAAGAAGACACAAATAAATGGAAACAAATCCTGTGTTCATGGATTAGTAGAATTAATATTGTTAAAATGTTCATACTACCCAAAGCAATCATTGAATCCCTATTAGAATTCCAATGACATTTTTCACAGAAATAGAAAAAAAATCCTATCATATGGAACCACAGAAGACTCTGGATAGCCAAAGCAAAGTTGAGCAAAAAGAACAAAGCTGGAGACATCACACTACTTGATTTCAAAGTATACTACAAAGCTATAGTAATGAAAACAGTATGGTACTTGTGTAAAAACAGACCCATAAATCTATGGAACAGAATAGAGAACCTAGAAATAAATCCAAATGTTTATGGTCAACTGATCTTTGAAAAAGATGCCAAGAACTTACAGTGGGGAAAGGATAGTCTCTTTAACAAATGGTGTTGAGAAAATTGGATATCCACATGCAGAAAAATGAAATTGGACCCATGTATCTCACACCATATACAAAAATCAACTCAAAATGGATGAAGATTTAAATGTAAGACCTGAAACCTTAAAACTACTGGAAGGAAACACAAGGTAAAAAATTCTTAACCTTTATCCGGGCAATGAATTTTTGGAATAAGCCCAAAAACACAGGAAATAAAAGCAAAAATTAAGAAATGAGATTACATCAAAGTAAAAATCTCCTGCACAGCAGAGGAAGCAATCAACAGAGTTAAGAGATAACATATGGGATAGGAGAAAATACTTGCAAACCATTTATCTAGTAAGGGTTTAATATCTAAAATATATAAGAAACTCAAACAACTCAGTAGTAAGAAAACAATTAACCTGATTGAAAATGGGCAAAGAACCTGAATGGACATATCTCAATACATACAAATGGTCTGGCTTCTATATGCAGGAATACTGCTGAGTCTTTTCTAAAGATGGCTCATTAGTTCTGGTTCTCCCGGTGGTTCTTATATTGGAAGTGCCATGGAGCCTCACAAAGGACATATGTTTCTCTCTACACCTCATAGAGAAAATGCACTCCTCTCTACATTTCTCTAGAACATTACAAGGACACATGAACTCCGTGTCCAATCAGGAAATTAGGGAACAGAGAAATCTAGGGAGAATTCTACAAATGTCTGTGTGAATCTGTGTCATGTGTGCATTGTGGTAGGTACATATCTTAATACTCCAGACTATTCTTTGAGTTGTTGAAAATCCAGAGCAAATGAATTATTATCTAGAATTTAGTATTGTACCAGTAAAATGCCAATGGAATGTTTTGTATATGAGAAACTGGTTCTAAAGTTCATTTGGAAAACAAAACATGCAAGATTACAAAGGATATTTTGGCAAAGGTATGAGTACACATGAGAGAGAGAAGAGAAAGAGAAAGAGCGGAGAGAAAAAAGAAGGAATTTGATGTACCAAATACGAATGCTTATTATAAAGTTAAAATACTCGAAAGAGAATGCTACTGGACAAAAAAAGATGAATTAATGGAACAGATTATTTTAGTCTAACAATAAAGCCAAATATATAAGAATATGATCATGACAGAAGAGGCTTTTCATATCATGGAAAAATAGATTATTCAACAAATAGTGTTAATATTTGTTGTTGACCACAGGATATACCTCTACAGTAAAAGTTTTTGTAGATACCTCCCAAATTTCTTATAAAAAATAATAAATTCCAGATGAAGCTTATAAGTAAAGAACATAAAACCATAAAAGCAGTATGGATAACATGAGATAATTTTAAAAATAAATTTGGCATTGGGAAGTACTTTCAAATATAACACAAAAACTACAACTCATAAAAATTTAATATGGCAATAAAATAAAATTTAAGAAGAAATCTATTTGGCAAAAGACAACAACATCAAAAAACAGCAATGACCACAATTAAAAAAACAAAAGAACAAAAGACAAAATCTTGGGAAAAAATACTTATAACACATTTAACAGTTAATATGCAAGGAATTCCTACAAATCAACAAAACCAAAAACCCAGCAGAAAAACAGAAACAGGAACAGTTCACAGAATAGAAATAAAAGGGTTTTTAAGTATATTAAAAGGTGTTTAATCTCACTTATTTTGGGAGGAAGGCAAGTTCAAGCTACATTTAAATTCTAATGTTTACTTATCTAATTGTCAAAGATCAAAAAGTTCAATAACATGAGGGAATAGGAAATCTTAGATGTTATTTGTTTGTGAGTTGATACAAATCTTTAGGTAGAGAAATTCTGTAACATATAACAAAGTTGAAAGCACATGTTCTTTTTCCTAGAAATTTCACTTCTAGGCATTTATCTAGTGTATTCTTGCACTTGTGTGAAATGATACTGTCACAAATATTCAGTGTTATGAGGTTCATAATTTAAGTGGCTATGGGCAGGGGTGAGTTAAATAAATTATGCTGTATCCACACAAAGAAACACGATGTCACTATTAAAAATAACAAGGGAAATTTATATCTAACTCACAAGGAAGACAAACATGGTTATCATATAGAGATAGATAGATAAATAGACATATAGATAGAGATACTCTTTTGCATCTTGCTTCCTTGCTATAATATACAACTATTTGGGTAAAGAAGAAAGGAAATACACACACACACACATACACATTTATATTAATATATGGAGACTACCTCTGAAATTGGTGACAGTGGTAGCTTCTAGAAAAGGAATAGGTGGTTGGGGGCAAAGATGAAAGAGAAGACTCTTTTCCCTTTCTATATCCTTTTGCACATTTTGCATTTGCTGTCATGGGAATGCTCTGTTTTTCAGAAACGTTTCATTAATTAATAAATATTTAAAAGTAAAAAAATGAATTCTAAGGAGCTGAATTTGTGTCTTACTGCCAAATGTCAGATATGAATATGAAGACAAGTACAGAGGCTTTGTGCAAAATTAAATCTACATTTGGAACTCATTTTTCCTTTGAGAAAAAGTGATTGAATAAGAGTCCAGATAGGTACTTGTTCTTGAAACATTCTTTTTTCTATGATTTTCTTGTATTCCTTTCACAGCTCTTGTTTGTTTAGCAGCCTTTTTAGACAGCAGGTGGAATGCCCAGGGGAAGTTCTAATGCACCCCAGCTGAAGTTGGCTCTGTTGGGGCAAGTTATTCTGCATGGGAGATTTGAGAGCCTACAGCAGTTTTCAAGGCTAATTCCAAAGGTGAAACTGTATCTTTGTAATTGAGAAGCACATGTAAATCCCAAGGGTCAACACACTTGTCTGCCTTTAACCCAAGCAACTACCAAGCCATCTAAGTGATTCAAATGCATCTTCATCAGAGGAACCTTCTTCCTTAGACTGTAGCATTGCCCTCTCTGTTTATATGTGGGGTCTCCAGGACTCTGATTTTATTGATACTAATATCACATAAAAGCCTTCAACTTGAGTTGCACAAAAAGGAGAGGATGAAACTGAATATGTACAAATAAGCTACAGGGCCTGGTTTGATTTTTGTCATTTCCCTGTTTTCTGTAGGCTTAGTGCCTTTGAGTATCTGTGAAAGCTGGTCCCTACAGGTTCTTTCTGGTGATGCCATAGCCCAGTTCACTTTATTGGGAGGGTCTAATATTGGGAGGGTCTAAAATGGAAACAGAATAAGAGCAGGTCCCAATTCTCCCCTCAATATATTGGACATCTAAATTTAAAACCCTGGACAAGGTAGAGCAGTAGGGCATTCATACATACAATGGTCCCTTCAACACAGTAGGGATACTGCTTTGTGTTCCACACAGTATAGTACATCCACAGAGCAGCCTTGGGCCAAACATATGTACATATGTTTATATTTATATATATATATATATATATATATATATATATATATATATACACACACATACACACACACACACACATATACAAACAAAGTGGTTACAACATGTTGCTCAGCTATATCTACTATTCCCTTCATTGTTTGCCTCTAGGAAAAGAAAAAGTTATGTCTTTTGACAGATTTTCTTTCTGAGCATCTGGACCTGGTCTCAGGAATAGCTTAAAGTAAGCCTGTTGGCTTTCAGACCCTTTCATGTCTATTTCTGGACCTCAAACAATGTAACTTTCCTAGGCCTGATCTTCAGATCCACACACTGAATTTTTCCCAACTCTCATCCTTTTCCTTTCTTTATGCCTCTGAAGGGTACCAGTGTATGCCATCCCCAAATATGCCACTTTGGTATAAAAATTATTTTGAGCTAAATAAGAAGAGTGCTCTGACCTCCCCTTTTCCTCCTAAAAGCAGGAGATAAAACTTCCATGTGAAAGATGTCCTCCCTATACCTGAAGGAAAGAAACAGTCTTAACACCAGAGAAGGAGACACAAGGCTGAAGAGAACTCTGTACAAAAACAACAATTTGTTAAAATAACTCTTAAATTCCTTTAGCCTCCCCCAATATTTTTGTTACTTTTCCTCAATTGCTTGTGTTTGTTCAACCTAGTATAAAATCCTTTAGGTTTTGCCCCTTCTTTAGATCTTCATTTCCTCATGTGGACTTCCACATTATATAAAACGTATGTTAAATAAAATCTCTATGTTTTTCTCCTGTTAATCTGTCTTATGTCAACTTCATTCTCTGGCCCAGCTGGAGACCCTAAGAGAAGAGAGGTAAAGTTTGCCCTCCTCTACAGTTTCTTCCTCTCTCCCATCAAAATGTAATGGTCTTACTACCCATTTCTTCAGTGTCAGATGGTTGTGAAAAGACCATGAACCTTAATGCATAGCTGAAATTCTAATATATGTGCTAATGCTATACCTTTATATACAACATATTTGCATCTAAATAGAATTGTCTGGAGATTTAATGATTTAACCCAAAGGGATTAAAATGTCTCACATTTGTATAGCACTTGGTAGATTATTTCAAGGAGCTTTTCACAAACAAGATTTCTTACGAACCTCCAGGTCACCCTGAGGCAGAAAGAGTAGGCATTTTAATTTACATGCACACCGTTGATAACTTGAGAAGTTTAGTAGCTGCCTCAGAGCCACACAGTAAGTATTAAGATATCGACAGAGGTCTGGTGACTTCTGATTCAGCATTATTTATTCAACATCTGACACCTCAAAAAGTAGATGTAGGGCTTCCCTGGTGGTGCAGTGATTAAGAATCCGCCTGCCAATGCAGGGGACATGGGTTCGAGCTCTGGTCTGGGAAGATCCCACGTGCCGCAGAGCAGCTAAGCCCGTGAGCCACAACTACTGAAGCCCACCCACCTAGAGCCTGTGCTCTGCAACAAGAGAAGCCACTGTAATGAGAAGCTCACGAATCGCAACAAAGAGTAGCCCCTGCGTGCCACAATTAGAGAAAGCCCGCGCACAACAACGAAGATCCAACTTAACCAAAAATAAATAAATAAATAAATAAAATAAAATAAATTAATTAAAAAAAAAAGTAGGTGTAATCTATGTATTTGTAACTCAGAACATGCAAGTGCCCAGTGGCTCCATCTACTCATAGGGCCAGTAACATTCAAGGGATGAAGCTGCAGATGACATTCTGGACCTCTCACCTGTAAGGGGACACGTAGAGTAGAGAGAGCTTTTAGGACTTTTGTCAAACAATGGATGAAACCAGTTTACTGGCTGACAGAATGTCTCAGTAATTTTCTTCCAAGTTTCATGAATAAACTGCATCAGAAATACCTGGGGTTGGTGTTGGGCTTTCTGTTAAAAATGCATATTTCTGAGCCATTACTCCTATTTACTGAATCAGAAATACAATCTCTCATGCACATTTTGAGAAACTATAAATTATTTCCTCTTCTTGAATACAAATATATGTCATTTCCATCGTAAAATTCTACAGTATTTACGATAATCTCATAGACAGGCTAACTCAAAGCTTTCAAGTTTTTCCCTAGCCAGTATTCCCCAGTTAGTTCCTTACACCTACTTTTCACATTGATTCCTGTGCATATTCTTCAGTTTTCTCCCTTAGGGCTTTTCCAACCATGAGTTGCCATTCCTTTCATTGCCTAATTTTTCTTGATCAGTTGAGATGTTCTCCTTCCTCTGAACTCACAGCACCCTTTTTAGTGTTAGTTCTATGACTTTTGACAATTGCATAGAGTCATACAGCCACTACAATCAATAAATAGAAGTTTCGGGCTTCCCTGGTGGCGCAGTGGTTGAGAGTCCGCCTGCCAATGCAGGGGACATGGGTTTGTACCCCAGTCCGGGAAGATCCCACATGCCGCAGAGCGGCTGGGCCCGTGAGCCATGGCCACTGAGCCTGCGCGTCTGGAGCCTGTGCTCCACAACGGGAGAGGCCACAACAGTGAGAGGCCCGCGTACCACAAAAAAAAAAAAAAAAAAAAAAAAAGAAATAGAAGTTTCATCCTTCAGAAATTCCCCTAGACCCCTTTGTAGGAAGTGCCTCCTCCCCAGCCCCTGACTCTGGCTCATCAGTTTCCCATCCCTATAGTTTTGCCTATTCCTATTGTCATATAAGTGGAATGAATCATACAACATATAGTCTCCTGAGCCTGGCTTCATACACTTAATACAATACATTTGATATTCATTCATATTATATTGTAAATCACTTATTTATTACTTTTGCTTGCTGAATATTATTTCATTTTGTGAGTGTACACTTCCTTAATACATTCACCAGTTGAAGGGCATTTGGATTATTTCCACTTTTTAGATATTATGCATATAGCTACTATAAACATTTGCATATGGGATACAGGTTTCTATGTAACTATAAGTTTTTTATTTCTCTTGAGTAAATATCTAGGAGGGAATTTATGAGTTGCATGGTAACTGTACATTTTAACTTTACAAAAAACGGCCAGAGTATTTTTTCAAACCGTTGTGCATTCTTACTAGCAGTGTTTGAGAGGTCCAATTGCTGTACCTCTTTCTGATAGTTGTGTATTTGTACCTCATTGTGGTTTTAATTTTCATTTCCTTAATGAGCAATGATGCTGAATATATTTTCATGTGCCTATTTGTCATCCATATATATTCTTTGGTCTAGTGTTTGCTTAAACCTTTGTGTATACATATATTAAGTGGTTTATTTTCTTGTTATGGAGTTTTGAGAGTACCTTAGATATCTTGGATACATGTCCTTTATTAGATACAGGTTTTACAAATATTTTTTCCAAGTCTGTGGTTTGTATTTTCCTTTTGTCAACAGTTTCTTTCAAAGAACAGAAGTTTTTCAATTTCTGTGAAGTTAAATTTATTCATTTTTTAAATGGACTGTGCTTTTGGTATCATATCTAAGAAATCTTTGTTGACCCCAAAGCCATAAATATTTTCTCCTTTGTTTTCTTCTAGGAGTTTTATTTTACATTGTGGTCCATGATACATTTTGAGTTAATTTTGTGCACAAGTCAAGTTTCCTTTGGTTGGAAAGATTGAACTTTCTTCATTGAAATGTCTTTGTAACTTGATTGAAAGTCAATTGACCATATATGTGTGGTTCTGCTTCTGGACTAAATATTCTGTTTCATTGATCAATGTGATAACTTATTTTTTGATAACACTACAGCTTTGTAAAAATCACGTTCTATCTTGCATCTAAGTTACTTAATATGTTTATCTGAGCTCTTTAGCTAAATTATGAATTAAGGGCAGGATTTGGGTCTGATAGATCTTTGTATCTTTGAGATTGCTTGCCTAAAGGCTTGCACAGAGAAGATGATCAAGATTTGATGAATATGAGGTTTCAAATCTCATTTCTGTCTGTAGAGCTACCATCACAGTTTTGTTTGCTGGAGGACAAATTTAAGTTGGCAGGTTGGATAGAAGGAAGAATATAATTTTCTTCCTTTTATTCTGAGAAGGATACATACACTTTTGCATGATATAAAGATAATCCAATTTATTAGAAATTAGACAAAAAGTGTTTTATCTGCTGTTGCAAGATCCAAATTTCAGAGCCATCAGATTCACATAGCATCCTGCTCCTGAAGGGAATAAAAAAAGGTTTACAAAAAGAAATTCATGGGGATTAATTAAAGTTGTGAAATATTTTCAAGTGAAAGTGAACACATTCTGGAAACAGAGAAAAATAGCATTAAAATGTTACGTTGTAAAATTCTTGATTTATGTGTATATGTATGGAGTACTGATAATATTATTTGTTGCAGAGTAGTGGTAAACATTTGGGGCTTTCACATTCTGAAACAACTTATTTAGAGATGAGACAAGACAAGTGTCTTCCTTGCCAGTACACTCTGAACAGTAGGCGTTAATTTCTAGTATTATCTGCTGTTTGCTAATTATGCAGAGCAGGTTAAAGAGCAAATGACCTTTCCAGGAATGAGGGAACACTAACTGTATCAAATGAGTTGTGTCTTTTTGTCTGACAGGACAGATGTCAGACTGTGTTGGCACTTCCACAAATGCACAAATAATGTCAACTATGGATGTGAATTTATAGAAGAATTCTTATTATCCAGTGCCTTAATATGATAAATCATATTATCACTCTTGCTCTCATATAATTTTTTTTTTTTTCTTTTTGCGGTATGCGGGCCTCTCACTGTTGTGGCCTCTCCTGTTGCGGAGCACAGGCTCCGGATGCGCAGGCCCAGCGGCCATGGCTCACAGGCCCAGCTGCTCCGTGGCATATGGGATCCTCCCAGACCAGGGCACGAACCCGTATCCACTGCATCGGCAGGCGGACTCTCAACCACTGCGCCACCAGGGAGGCCCTCATATAATTTTTTAAACATCTTTATTGAAGTATAATTGTTTTACAATGGTGTGTTAGTTTCTGCTTTGTAACAAAGTGAATCGACTATACATATACATATATGTGCATATCTCCTCCCTCTTGCATCTCCCTCCCACCTTCACTATGCCATCCCTCTAAGCAGTCACAAAGCACTGAGCTGATCTCCCTGTGCTATGCGGCTGCTTCCCACTAGCTATCTATTTTACATTTGGTAGTATATATAAGTCCATGCCACTCTCTCACTTCGTCGCAGCTTATCCTTCCCCCTACCTGTGTCCTCAAGACCATTCTCTAAGTCTGTATCTTTATTCATGTCTTGCCCCTAGGTTTTTCAGAACAATTTTTTTTCTTTTTTAGATTCCATATACATGTGATAGCATACGGTATTTGTTTTTCTCTTTCTGACTTACTTCACTCTGTATGAGAGAACCTAGGTCCATCCACCTCACTACAAGTAACTCAATTTCATTTCTTTTCATGGCTGAGTAATATTCCATTGTATATATGTACCACATCTTCTTTATCCATTCATCTGTCAATGGACACTTAGGTTGCTTCCATGTCCTGGTTATTGTGAATAAAGCTGCAATGAACATTGTGGTACATAACACTTTTTGAATTACGGTTTTCTCAGGGTATATGCCCAGTAGTGGGATTGCTGGGTCGTATGGTAGTTCTATTTTTAGTTTTTTAAGGAACCTCCATACTGTTCTCCATAGTGGTTGTATCAATTTACATTCCCACCAACAGTGCAAGAGGGTTCCCTTTCCTCCACACCCTCTCCAGCATTTACTGTTTGTAGATTTTTTGATGATGGCCATTCTGAATGGGGTGAGGTGATACCTCATTGCAGTTTTGACTGGCATTTCTCTAATGATTAATGATGCTGAGCATTCTTTCATGTGTTTGTTGGCAATCTGTATGTCTTCTTTGTAGAAATGTCTATTTACGTCTTATGACAATTTTTAGATTGGGTTGTTTTTTGTTTGATATTGAGCTGCATGAGCTGCTTGTAAATTTTGGAGATTAAACCTTTGTCAGTTGCTTGATTTGGAAATATTTTCTCCAATTCTGAGGGTTGTCTTTTTGTCTTGTTTCTGGTTTTCTTTACTATGCAAAAGCTGTTAAGTTTCATTAGGTCCCATTTGTTTATTTTTGGTTTTATTTCCATTTCTCTAGGAGGTGGGTCAAAAAGGATGTTGCTGTGATTTATGTCATAGAGTGTTCTGCCTATGTTTCCTCTAAGAGTTTTATAGTGTCTGGCCTTACATTTAGATCTTTAATCCCTTTTGAGTTTATTTTTGTGTATGGTGTTAGGGAGTGTTCTAATTTCATTCTTTTACATGTAGCTGTCCAGTTTTCCCAGCACCACTTATTGAAGAGACTGTCTTTTCTCCATTGTATGTTCTTGCCTCCTTTATCAAAAATAAGGTGACCATATGTGTGTGGGTTTATCTCTGGGCTTTCTATCCTCTTCCATTGATCTCCATTTCTGTTTTTGTGCCAGCACCATACTACCTTGATTACTGTAGCTTTGTGATATAGCCTGAAGTCACAGAGCCTGCTTCCTCCTGCCCTGCTTTTCTTTCTCAAGGTTGCTTTGGCTATTCAGGGTCTTTTGTGTTTCCATACAAATTGTTGATTTTTTGTTCTAGTTCTGTGAAAAATGCCATTGGTAGTTTGATAGGGATTGCATTGAATTTGTAGGTTGCTTTGGGTAGTATACTTATTTGTACAATGTTGATTCTTCCAATCCAAGAACATGGTATATCTCTCCATCTGTTTGTATCATCTTTAATTTCTTTCATCAGTGTCTTATAGTTTTCTGCATACAGGTCTTTTGTCTACTTAGGTAGGTTTATTCCCAGGTATTTGATGCTTTTTGTTGCAGTGGTAAATGGGAGTGTTTCCTTAATTCCTCTTTCAGATTTTTCATCATTAGTGTATAGGAATGCAAGAGATTTCTGTGCATTAATTTTGTATCCTGCTACTTTACCAAATTCATTGATTAGCTCTAGTAGTTTTCTGGTAGTGTCTTTAGGATTCTCTATGTATAGTATCATGTCATCTGCAAACAGTGACAGCTTTACTTCTTCTTTCCAATTTGGATTCCTTTTATTTTTTTTTTCTTCTCTGATAGCCATGGCTAAAACTTCCAAAACTATGTTGAATAATAGTGGTGAGAGTGGGCAAAATTGTCTTGTTCCTGATCTTCGTGGAAGTGGTTTCAGTTTTTCACCATTGCGAACAATGTTGGCTGTGTGTTTCTCACATATGGCCTGTATTATGTATTATATGTTTGTCATATATGGCCTGTATTATATTTACATAGTGGTATATTCTCTCTATGCCTACTGTCTGGGGGTGTTTTATCATAAATTGGTGTTGAATTTTGTCAAAAGCTTTGTCTGTCTATTGAGATGATCATATGGTTTTTATCCTTCAATATGTTAATATGGTGTATCACATTGATTGATTTGCATATATTGAGGAATCCTTGCTTTCCTGGGATAAACCCCACTTGATCATGGTGTATAATCCTTTTAAGGTGTTGTTGGATTCTGTTTGCTAGTATTTTGTTGAGGGTTTTTGCATCTTTGTTCACCAGTGATATTGGCCTCTGGGTTTCTTTCTTTGTGACATCTTTGTCTGGTTTTGGTGTCAGGGTGATGGTGGCCTTGTAGAATGAGTTTGGGAGTGTTCCTCCCTCTACTATATTTTGGAAGAGTTTGAGAAGAATAGGTGTTAGCTCTTCTCTAAATATTTGATAGAATTCGCCTGTGAAGCCATCTTGTCCTTGGCTTTTGTTTGTTGGAAGGTCTTTAATCACAGTCTCAATTTCAGTGCTTGTAATTTGTCTGTTCATATTTTCTATTTCTTCCTAGTTCAGTCTCATAAGGTTGAGCTTTTCTAAGAATTTGTCCATTTCTTCCAGGTTGTCCATTTTATTAGCATATACTTGCTTGTAGTACTCTCTCATGATCCTTTGCATTTCTACAGTGTCGGTTTTTATTTCTCAGTTTTCATTTCTAATTTTATTGATTTGTGTCTTCTCCATTTTTTTCTTGATGAGTCTGACTAACGGTTTCTCAATTTTGTTTAACTTCTCAGAGAACCAGCTGTTAGTTTTATTGATCTTTGCTATTGTTTCTTCATTTCTTTTTCATTTATTTCTGATCTGATCTTTATGATTTCTTTCCTTCATCTAACTTTGGGAGATTTTTGTTCTTCTTTCTCTAATTGTTTTAGGTGGAAGGTTAGATTGTTTATTTGAGATGTTTCTTGTTTCCTGATGTAGGATTGTATTGCTCTAACCTTCCCTCTTAGAACTGCTTTTCTGCATCCCAAAGGTTTTGATTGGTGCGTTTTCATTGTCATTTGTTTCTTGGTATTTTTTGATTTCCTCTTTGATTTCTTCAGTGATCTCTTGGTTATTTACTAGTGTATTGCTTAGCCTCCATGTATTACTATTTTTTACAGATTTTTTCCTGTAACTGATATCTAGTCTCATAGTGTTGGGGTCAGAAAAGATACTTGATATGATTTCAATTTTCTAAAATTTACCAAGGCTTGATTTGTCACCCAAGATATTATCTATCTTAGATAATGTTCCATGAGCACTTGAGAAGAAAGTGTATTCTGTTGTTTTTGGATGGAATGTTATATAAATATCAATTAAGTCCATTGTGTTTAATGTATCATTTAAAGCTTGTGTTTCGGGCCTCCCTGGTGGCGCAGTGGTTGAGAGTCCGCCTGCCGATGCAGGGGATACGGGTTCGTGCCCCGGTCTGGGAGGATCCCATATGCCGCGGAGCGGCTGGGCCCGTGAGCCATGGCCGCTGAGCCTGCGCATCCGGAGCCTGTGCTCCGCAACGGGAGAGACCACAACAGTGAGAGGCCTGCGTACGGCAAAAAAAAAAAAAAAAAAAAAAAAAAGCTTGTGTTTCCTTATTTATTTTCATTTTGGATGATTTTTCCTTTGGTGAAAGGGGGGTGTTAATGTCCCCTACTATGATTGTGTTACTGTCAATTTCCCTTTTTATAGCTCTTAGCATTTGCTTTATGTTGCTCCTATGTTGGGTGCATAAATATTTACAGTTGTTATATCTTCTTCTTGGATTTATCCCTTGATCATAGTCTTTATTTTAAACTCTATTTTGTCTGACATGAGAATTGCTACTCCAGCTTTCTTTTGATATCCATTTGCCAGGAATATCTTTTTCTATCCCCTCACTTTCAGTCTGTATGTGTCCCTAGGACTGAAGTGGGTCTCTTGTAGACAGCATATATACAGGTCTTGTTTTTGTATTCATTCAGCCAGTCTATGTCTTTTATTGGAGCATTTAATCCATTAACATTTAAGGTAATTATTGATATGTATGTTCCTATTACTATTTTCTTAATTGTTTTGGGTTTGTTATTGTAGGTCTTTTCCTTCCCTTTTGTTTCGAGGCTAGAGAAGTTCTTTTAGCATTTTTGGTGAAGCTGGTTTGGTGGTGCTGAATTCTCTTAGCTTTTGCTTGTCTGTAAAGGTTTTAATTTCTCCATCAAATCTGAATGAGATGCTTGCTGGTAGAGTAATGTTGGTTGTAGGTTTTTCCCTTTCATCACTTTCAATATGTCCTGCCACTCCCTTCTGGCTTGCAGAGTTTCTGCTGAAAGATCACCTGTTACCTTATGGGGATTCCCTTGTATGTTATTTGTTGTTTTTCCTTAGCTGCTTTTAATATTTTTTCTTTTTATTTAATTTTTGATACTTTGATTAATATGTGTCTTAGCATGTTTCTCCTTGGATTTATCCTGTATGGGACTCTGTGTGCCTCCTGGACTTGATTAACTATTTCCTTTCCCATATTAGGGAAGTTTTCAACTATAATCTCTTCAAATATTTTCTCAGTCCTTTTCTTTTTCTCTTCTTCTTCTAGGACCCCTATAATTTGAATGTTGGTGCGTTTAATGTTGTCCAAGACGTCTCTGAGACTGTCCTCAATTCTTTTAATTCTTTTTTCTTTATTATGCTCTGCAGTAGTTATTTCCACTATTTTATCATCTAGGTCACTTATCCATTCTTCTGCCTAAGTTATTCTGCTATTGATTCCTTCTAGATAATTTTTCATTTCATTTATTGTGTTGTTCATCTTTGCTTGTTTGCTCTTTACTTCTTCTAGGTCCTTGTTGAATATTTCTTGTATTATCTCCATTCTATTTCCAAGATTTTGGATCATCTTTACTATCATTATTCTGAATTCTTTTTCAGGTAGACTGCTTATTTCCTCTTCATTTGTTTGGTCTGGTGGGTTTTTACCTTGCCCCTTCATCTGCTGTTTTCTTCTCTGTTCTCATTTTGCTTAACTTACTGTGTTTGTGGTCTCCTTCTCACAGGCTGCAGGTTCATAGTTCCTGTTGTTTTTGGTGTCTGCCCCTAGTGGGTAAGGTTGTTTCAGTGGGTTGTGTAGGCCTCCTGGTGGAGGGTACTAGTGCCTGTGTTCTGGGGGATGAGGCTGGATCTTGTCTTTCTGGTGGGCAGTTCCATGTCCGTTTGTGTGTTTTGGGGTGTCTATGACCTTATTATGAATTTAGGCAGCCTCTCTTCTAACAGGTGGGGTTGTGTTCCTGTCTTGCTAGTTGTTTGGCAAAGGTTGTCCAGAACTGTAGCTTGCTGGTCATTGAGTGGAGCTGGGTTTTAGCATTGAGATGGAGATCTCTGGGAGAGCTTTTGCTATTTGATATTACATGGAGCTGGGAGGTCTCTGGTGCAGCAATGTCCTGAACTTGACTTTCCCACCTCAGAGGTACCGGCCTGACACCACGCCGGAGCACCAAGACCCTGTCAGCCACAAGTCTCAGAAGAAAAGGGAGAAGAAAGAAAGAAAGAAAGAAAATAATAAAATAAAATAAAGTTATTTAAATAAAAATAAAAAAATAAGTATTAAAAATAAAAAAATTAAAATGTAATAAAAAAAGAAAAAAGAAAGAAAGAAAGAAAGAGAGAACAACCAAATAATAAAAACAAATCCACCAATGATAACAAACGCTAAAAACTATACTATGAAAAATAACTAACTAAACAGACAGGCAGAACCCTAGGACAAATGGTAAAAGCAAAGTTATACAGACAAAATCACACAAAGAAGCATACACATACACACTCAGAAAAAGGAAAAGGAAGAAAATACATATATATCATTGCTCCCAAAGTCCACTGCCTCAATTTTGGGATGATTTGTTGTCTATTCAGGTATTCCACAGATGCCGGGTACATGAAGTTGATTGTGGAGATTTAATCTGCTGCTCCTGAGGCTGCTGGGAGAGATTTATCTTTCTCTTCTTTGTTTGCACTGCTCCTGCAGTTCAGATTTGTATTCGCCTCTGCCTCTGTGTGCCTGAGGGTGTCTGTTCTTCGCTCAGACAGGACACGGGTTAAAGGACCAGCTGATTAGGGGGCTCTGGCTCACTCAGGCCGGAGGGAGGGAGGGGTACATAATGCTGGGCGAGCCTGTGGTGGCAGAGGCCAGTGTGATGTTGCACCAGCCTGAGGCGCACCGTGTGTTCTCCCGGGGAAATTGTCCCTGGATCACGGGATCCTGGCAGTGGTAGGCTGCACAGGCTCCCAGGAGGGTAGGTGTGGATAGTAACCTGCGCTTGCACACAGATTTCTTGGTGGCTGCAGCAGCAGCCCTCACATCTAATGCCCATCTCTGGTGTCCGCACTGATAGCCACGGCTCGTGCCCCTCTCTGGAGCTCGTTTATACTGTGCTCTGAATCCCCTCTCCTTGCGCACCACGAAACAATGGTCTTTTGCCTCATAGGCAGGTCCAGACTTTTTCCTGGACTCCCTCCTGGCTAGCTGTAGAGCACTAGCCTCCTTTAGGCTGTGTTCACACTGCCAATCCCAGTCCTCTCCCTGGGATCTGACCTCCGATGCCTGAGCCTCAGCTCCGAGCCCCCACCTGCCCTGGTGGGTGAGCAGACAAGCCTCTCGGGCTGGTGAGTGCTGGTCGGCACTGATCCTCTGTGTGGGAATCTCTCTACTTTGCCCTCTGCACTGCTGTTGCTGCTCTCTCCTGTGTGGCTCTGAAGCTTCCCCCCACCACTCCCTGTGGTGGGGCTGTGAAGGGGCTCTTTGTGTGAAGGGGCTTCCTAGTGTATAGAAACTTTTCCTCCTTCACAGCTCCCTCCCAGAAGTGCAGGTCCCATCCCTATTCTTTTGTCTCTGTTTTTTTTTTTTCTTTTCTTTTTTCTTTTTCCTACCCATGTACGTGGAGCGTTTCTTGCCTTTTGGGAGGTCTGAGGTCTTCTGCCAGCGTTCAGTACGTGTTCTGTAGGAGTTATTCCACATGTAGTTGTATTTCTGATATATTTGTGGGGAGGAAGTTGATCTCCACATCTTACTTTTCCACCATTTTGAAGGTCTCCCTCTCATATACTTTTGTCAATATTTGCTTAGACATTCACAGAAAGATTTTGTTCTGGAAAAGATCACCTCATTTGACTGATAGTGTTCTGGCACTCTGAAGACGATTTAGAGTGTCCAGACATTACCAAATTGACTGTCAGGTAATGTGGATGCAAGGTCGTTAAGTAAGTATAAAACTGATAATCAGGGAGGGAGTGGGGGAGTTTTTCAGAAATCTTTGAATATCATTTAGTATGGACATGGCTTAGGATATTCCATCTCTCCAGCTTCTTTCAAATTCAGCTTATCATATCCTTTAGCATTCTGAAGTTTTTTTGTCTCCTTTCTCTTTAGATGCCTGTCTTGAGAATGAAAAGCACATGCTTTCTGAAGTACTATTTGACATGATGTTTCTGTACCCAAGTATCACACCACTGGGGGCTACATAACATTAATATGAGAAAACAATTATAAAAATTAAAATAACATTTTTATTATAAAATACATGTACAACTCTCTTTTTATAATGAAAAGTTTTAAAAATAAAGTGTAAAAATGAAGCCTGTGTCTCACAATTACTGAACTTTTGAAAATATTTCATCTATTTCTTACCTGGTTATTTTTCTTTCATTTTACTGCTAGAGTATTTTAAATAAAATTCTAGGTATCATATCATTTCTTCCATAATATGTCTCTTTAACAGAGAAGATTTTTTAAAAATTTAATCACAGTACATAATCATACCTAACAAAATTAGCAATAATTATTTTATATCAGCCAATATCCAGTTCATGTTCAAACCTTCCCAGTTGTCTCAAAAATATCTTTTTATAGTTTATTTACTTGAATCTGAATCCAAACATATCTCACACAGCACAATGGAATGATTTCTGTCTTAAATTTCTTTTACTCCATAACACTTTCCCTCTTTCCACTATCACTCTTTACCCTCCTCTCAAGGTCATTTCTTTTAAACCAGGTCATTTGTCCTATAGGATTTCTCCCATTATACATTTGACTGAATGATATTTTTGTGGATCAATTTTAGTATATTTGTCCAGACCTATTTTCTATGTATAGTTGTTGTATCTATAATCCTAATTAGATTCAGGGATTCAGGTTTCATTTCATTTCATTTAATTTGCAAAACACATAAGTGGTTCTATGTGCTTCTTATTGTTTCACATTAGGAAATACATGATATCTGATTTTCCTACTTTTGTGATACTTAGATTGATCAAGAGGTTCAGCTTCATCCATTATAAAATTGCCTTCTACCATTTACCTAATGTTTTTAGCAGCCACTGATGATTGCTATCTAGATCAGTTATTATATTAGGTCTTGCAAAATGAAGATTTTCTAATTCTATTATTCCTTACTTATTTGTTAGATTTCTTCTATACATCTCTATTAATACGATCAATATATATAACACTTATTTTCCCAAATACTTTTGTGATATTTTTACCTTGTCAGAAAACAAAACAAAACAAAAAACTGTTTTTCTTGGCAAAGATGTTGAAGTAGGAAACAAGGAAGAGACAAGCAGATTTTCTGTCGTCCTTTGCTGGAAAACAGCAACAACAACAACCAACTGATTTAGTTCCCTGGAACATAAATATACTATCAAAAAGAGCAACCATCTGGGACACAAGTATATAAATATGTAATGTTAGCATACTGTATGAGAATATAATGATATAAAGCAATAGATATTTAAACAAAAATTTGTTAAAATTTTGATTAAATTTCATTAATGGAAACTCCTACTAGAATATCACAGGAAGATAGGGTTTTTTGTCTATTTTGTTCAGTGTTGGATTGCTAAGACCTAGACAGATGCTTGACACATCAGAGGCTCTTGGTAAATATTTACTGAATCAATATTGAATTAATGAGTGAGATAATTTCAAGAAATGAGTAGTTAACAGTGATTACATCAAAGAAAAATAGAATGAGGAGGAAAATCCAGTCTGGTTATTTGTAGCAATAGTTCACCACTGTGAGTTAAGAACTCACATTAAGAATGTATGTGCACCATCATGTGTAAATTTTAAAGGCTTTAAATTATTTACTTACTTCTCTTGCTAATAAACTACAAACATCTGTGTGCCAGAGAATTAGGGGCATAATTTTTATTTCTTTCATTAATAGCCTCTAGTCCTATTTCTCCACTCAGAAACAATTTCAAATAGTGTTCTCCATGCTTGAAAACTACTTGTTGAATGGATGACTGCACAATTCATTAGTTTACTGAGGTTGGTGATAAAATACATATTCAATTTTTCTCTATAGAAAAGGACTGTTTTAAGATTTCTGACCTGTAGTTATTATCTTATTATTTTAATTAATTATACTATTACTGGTATGGGGATACATATATTTAAAAATCGTTTCTGAAATTAAAGAAAATCTAAAGCACAATCTAAAAAAATTTTGTAATGTCACATATATTTTTTAAACAAAGAAGAATGCTCTTGATTTAGAGAAGCTGGTCTGCTGATGCTCCTCCGACTACTCTGAAAATGCCCCTCTCTTCTTAAATGCCCCCTCTTCTTTTCATCTCTTACATGCAAGAGTTAATGTTCATTGTTTCTCCTTTAGTGAGTTCTTTGTTGCACAATACCTCAAACATGTCTGAAGCCAAGTTCCAAATAGAATATCTAAACAGTTTTATTATATCCTAAAGAATGTAATATTTTTGCCAATGTACAATTTTCTCAGTGTCTCAAGCTTAAAACCCTTGTTATCGCCCTTATCTCCTTGATCTGTTTTGCTATCCACCTGTAATTCATCGCTAAATTCTATTGGTTTGACTTCTCCAGTCTCTTGAATTGGTGTCTTCTGTTCCATTCCCATGGTCTCTTCTCTCATTACCTCTCACTTCAACTATCATAATAACCTCTTAATTGATCCTCAGTCTTTCTCTACTCTAATTTTGTCTCCTGCTGCAGAGCAATCTTCCTAATGCACAACTGTAAGTACATCATATTTCTGCTCACAAAACTCAGCAGGTCCCCTCTACAGAGGATTCAATATAAACTATTTTGTTTGGTATCTATGACCTTTGTCTGAATCTTCCATAACATATGCCCTAATCTCCAGGCAAATTGATTCCCAAATAAAATCAAGGGCTTCCTGCCTCCATCTTTTTGATTATGTTTCTCTCCATCTGGAATGTCCCCTTTCCACAGCCCTTTTTCCATCCTTGTCCATAAAAATACCCCCATCCTTCAAGACATTGCACAAATGCCACAGCTTTTCAAGAGACTGTTTTACTCATGCCTTCATCATATTGAAGCCTCTTTTATGAATATCTAAAATATTTGTCAATACTTCTTATAGAATGATGATCACATGTGAATATATATTATGACTATTTGTATACTTATTGGATCTCCACTTTAGGAAAGAAGTCAAGTTTTTTTAATATATTCAATATTTTTTATTCCTCATTCACAAAACATGGCACAGTATTTTGCACACTGTAAAGCTTCATAAGTATATGTTCAATTAAATTTAGCAGGTCTTTGTGGTAATTCTGAAAAATCAGCTACATTCCTTCCATGCTTAATGGAATAATCATGTTAATATGGCTACTGAGCTGACATCAGCCTGGTGTTACCCAGGCGTTACTGGCCTAGATAAAGGTATGAGAGTCAAAATGCATGGCAAGGTTGACCATGAAACTTAGACAGGAACCATGCTTTTTGCTTCCTTTATGCACATCACACACAAGCTAATACAATGCTGATCATGCCTTGACTAATACATTCTTGCTAAATGAATAATTTATATAAACTACAATATTTGTTCCCAAAATTCCTCCAGTAATAACAAAGGACTCACAATTTTGAAATCAGCTGATCAAAGTCTTCCAATATCCAGATTTGTTTTTCACCCCTCTAAGGAGAAACACCAATGTCATTACAAAACAAGCTAATTTTAGCAACTGAATTCCTGTAAATAATTTTCAGGAAGGAAATATACACAAGGCCACATGTCTGACACTTCTCGGCTTACTATTTCTTTGTCTTATGTTGTCCTGCTGCACGTGAGGACTCGTGTTCATAATGATAGACCAAGGGCACTGCCAGACCCTTCTTCAGCAAAGACTGATCAGTGTTCTGTCTCCTGTGTTTCATAAAGCACATAAGTACTTTATACATTTTTGATTTTCAAAAGTGGAAGTTCACACTAAAAGTGTTTTTGAATAATAGAGTTAAGGAGAAACCACATATCACAATCTCTTTGAATTCAAGTTACAATAACTTACCAAGTAATTAAAACTATAGCAAGCTCTAACTGAGAGCTTCCCACCATTCCCTACTCCATGAGGTGGAATTGGAGTAGGAGGAAACACTGAAAATTAAAAAACAAAACAAAACAAAACAAAACTCTATAGTTTTCTGGTGCCACCAAATAAACAAAAGTTATTGGATAAAGCATCTCAGTTCTCCTAATGGCTCTAGAAATGGATAGTTATATAAATACTCTATCAAGTGCTTAAGAATGACATACCATTGTTATAGAGCTGTTGTAGGTAAAAACCACAGGTCTGTGGTGAGAAGGTGGAACTCTCTCTCCTCCACTGGATATCTTGATAAAGGAGGGATAATTGGATTAAACAAATGTTGAGGAATGTTACATAGGGGAATAGAGCAGGAAGAATTCTGCTCTATTTTTGTCTTAGGAGAATTCCTTTTTCTTTCTGGATTCCACCCTAACTAGTCGGATTTATATTGGCAAAACATCTAGCTTCTGTGGGCCTTAGTTTCTCCTTACACAATAAAAGGAAGTTGAACCACGTGATCATTATGGACCCTTGCAGATTTCTTTCTCTTAGGGAGAAACAAACAATGAAATTGTAAATTAGTAATATAATTTCAGATAATGATAAATGTAGATAATAAAGCCAAAAGAGTGACTAGGAGTGAGGAGGTGACACTTAAGCTGAAACTAGGCATATGATAATCTGGGAGTGTGCTAGGCAGAGAGAAGATAAAATGCAAAAACCCCAAAGCAGGAGAAAGGCCACTGTGTGGGCTATGGTAGTGATAGGAAATGACAGTGGGGAGGTGAGTCGATGGTAAAGAGTTTGGGTTTGAGTTTAAGACTGTTGATAAAAGGAAGCCATTGAAGAGTTTGATTCTGGAAAATGATATGCTCTGATTTAAACTTTAAGACAACCACCTGTGGTGCTACATGGGGAACAGACTGCAGAGAAACAAGAGTGGAAGCAGGAAAGCAAAAAGGTGAGAATGATGATACAGACAAGTTCTTCAGCAGTGAGACCATAGTGAGAAATAATCAGACTTAAATATATGTTCAGGAGAGAGCAAAAACAAGACTTGCTAATGCATTGGAGGTGGGTGTGAGGAAAAAAGAGAACTAAAGTTGCCTAGTTATTGATCTGATCAAATGCATGGTTTTATCTGTAGAGATAGCTTAATATATAGGCTTGGCTCTAATTTGCAACAATTCAGTTGTATATGTGGCTGGATTTCAGTGGAGATGTCAAGGTTGAAAAGGAGATTTGGGAGACCTCAGCTTATAGATGGTGCTTAAAATCATGAGACTGGATAAAATCTTGAATGCTCTCATATTCACCTTTTTATTATCTAGCTGCAGAAAAACTGGATCAGGTACATTGAGTTATTCTTATTAAATTACTTGCCATGGTATTTTAAATTTCTTTGTGCTGATTTAATGAAGTGATACAGATGGGGAGAGAAGCTATGAAGTGTGCCTCTGAAAATACATGGTTTTAGTTGTAGCTTAATTTAAGACTTCATTGTTGTGCTTTATAACCATGCAGTATTTTCCAGGCATATCTTCACCTAATGTTGTTCTTTATCAGATTGAAAGGGAAGGCACAAGTTTTATCATCTAAATTTACTTTGATTGTGTCCCATTACCATTTAGTTTCTGATCTATCCAAAGCGAATTGATTTCCAATTAAGAACAAAGTTTTCTTTAATTTTAAATCCATTTAATTAATTGTTTTAATTCCAAAGAGAACAGAGTTGCAGGGGAAATCTTGGTTGAAATTTTATTCCTAAATGAAGAAAACAGAACATGGTAGAAATTGGAAACCTAAGCTTCTGTTGTTAACAATAAGTTCTTTCTCTTTTATAATAGAATCTAGTGTTTCACCCTTATTTCCTCCTTCTCATTAGGATTCTAAGATAAATATTTTAGTCTGCTTTACATAAATGGTATGAGAGACAAAAGACTTATTCCTTAATAGACAAAAGTCCTTATAAATCAATTGATAAATAATAATGCGCATCCCAAGTTAAAATAGGCAAAGAATAGAATCAGGCAGTTCACATAAAAAAGGATGCTTAGCTCTCATTTATACACACTGTACTCTGATTTTTCCAAATGTTTCTCATTTTGGAATAATAAGTTCTAATATTTAGAAATCTGCCACATAATTCTATATACCACTGGTCCTTCATTTCCTTTCCTTAGCCACCTAATCTACTTCTCTGAGTCTGCTTTGTTCTCCAAATTTAACTCTGGTTTTAATCCCGATCAGAAAGTAGAATCCCTTCAGATCTAAGTGGAAATAAAGTGATGAAAAGTAAGGAAATATTGTTGGTCCTAATTAGAGACCACCAATTCTTAGCTCTCTTCCCCTCTTGACCTTTTTTGATACATTTTCTAATCTTTTTTTTGATAACTCTTACTTTCCCAGCTTCTAATTGATCTACTTTCTGAATTTTTTTTTGTCTGTGTTTATTCTTTCGGGCCCTTCTGCAATTCTCTACATTTAAAAATGTCTAGGGGCTTCCCTGGTGGCGCAGTGGTTGAGAGTCCGCCTGCCGATGCAGGGGACACGGGTTCGTGCCCCTATCCCGGAGGATCCCACATGCCGCGGAGCGGCTGGGCCCGCGAGCCATGGCCGCGGAGCGGCTGGGCCCGCGAGCCATGGCCGCGGAGCCTGTGTGTCCGGAGCCTGTGCTCCGCAACGGGAGAGGCCACAGCAGTGAGAGGCCCGCGTACAGCAAAAAAAAATAAATAAATAAAAAAATAAAATAAAGGCAAATGGCCAGTAAAAAGTGAAAATGTGGCCTTCAAAAAAAAAAAATGTCTAAGCTTTTCTTTTAATTCCCTAAAGGTAAACCCAATTAATATTACCATTGAACATTAATTAATATGAAAGCATTTCCTTGAAAGGTGGAATAGAAAAGTTTTTGAGAATTCATACCAAGGAAAGTACTCTCAAAATAGCATGGTAGAAGTGAAAACTGTCAGTTGGCTCTAGCAGGTAACAGGAAAATTACTCTTAGGATAATAACATCTCTTTGAAGAATTCCTTAAATTACTCTTAAATATCCAGAAGCTACGCTTTGGAAATTCAGAAGCTAAGAAATAAATTATTTTATTTTCCTAAAAAAGAAAAGAAAAGATTGATCAGAGTGAACCTGGCAGTCAGGCCAAAGTTGTTTTTTTTTTTATTTTTTTAGTTAAATTCTCCTTTGATGAAGCTCTACTTTAACTGCCAAAGTATCAGATCCAGCTTTAGCTATTTACAACCTTTTACCCAAGTGATGACTAACATATTTCATTATTGGCTCACCAACAGGATTTAACTCTCTAGGACAGACAGATCAGCCAGCAGACAGAGATGTGTGGTAATGACAAAAGGCTTTACCAATAGGTGCTAAAATTAGGTCCAAGGATGGCCCTCATGTGAACACTAACAGGAAAATATGTTGGACCACGTATTGATCTTCTTCTACACCACAGTAACCAACATCTAAGAGAGCTGATCAACAATTACCTGGCACCTCACATGCTGACAGTGGTGCAGCCCTGACTAGAATCATAATCCTGAAATGGTCACCTCACACATGCAGCAGAGGCAGCTGGACATCACAGTCCTTAGGTGGGTGCTACACCTTTGAAGCAGAAACTACCTTCCCATCAACCCAGCATTTACCTAATTGACACATTCAGATATTGGCATCTAGTCTGCAGCTCTTGGAGACATTGTTTTCCTAAAATGAGACAGAGAGAGTTTGGCTTTAAAAGACTTAGCTATGACTCTTCCTCTGCAACTTGGAGCCCAGACTCAGTGCTGAACTGAATTCCCTGCTGGGTAGCAAAGATTGTTCCATTAAACTCTCAATCTTTTGTCCCTCAGTCTTCATGTTTGTTTGCTTGTTTTTCCTTTCAGGGTCAGAAATAAATTAGTGAAAGAATTAGCTTGAGATAATACAGAGTGAAGTAAGTCAGAAAGAGAAAAACAAATACCGTATGCTAACACATGTATATGGAATCTAAAAAAGAAAAACAAATGGTTCTGAAAAACCTAGGGGCAAGACAGGAATAAAGATACAGACTTAGAGAATGGACTTGAAGACACAGGGAGGGGAAGGACGAAGTAAGAGAGTGCATGGACATATTTACACTACCGTATGTATAATAGATAGTTAGTGGGAAGCAGCTACATAGCACAGGGAGATCAGCTCCGTGCTTTGTGGCCACTTAGAGGGGTGCGTCAGGGAGGGTGGGAGGGAGACGTTAGAGGGAGGAGATATGGAGATATATGTATATGTATATCTGATTCACTTTGTTATAAATCAGAAACTAACACACCATTGTAAAGCAATTATATTCTAATAAAGATGTTAAAATATATATATATACTTTTGAAATATGGATTTAAGAGGCATATCTTGATATAACAAACTTAAAAGCAGCACAAGCAGCATGTTCTTTTAGTTTGAAAAGGAATTATTTTTGGAGTTAAGAAACTGTATTAAATTGAATGTCTACCAACCCACTCTCAAATACTAACACATAAGAAACAACTTAAAAAAAAAAGTGTGTTGATGGAGTATGTGGGCTGAGGATACTTGCATAGAACACAAAACATATCCATTTGATGCAAAATAGAAGGAACTACTAATTTGAACGGTTTTTTAAATCAAAAGGCAATTTTTCCATCAAAGTCCATTCCACTGCAAAGAAGCAAATATGGACTTCTTTGAAATACTTGACAGAGTAAAGAGACAACCCTAATTTCAATCAAGGCATAAAACATTTCATTATAACTTGTGGATACCATGCACTTCTGTATCCTAAAATTTATACTCTTAGAAAGATACATATTTGAAATTTGTCACAGGTTTACACACACACACACACACACCACACACACACACACACACACATGGTACTGAAATTGTAAGATAATGCCTAAGAGACACCACTTGAAAAGTGAGTGCAAAACTCTGGATTTTTCAGAGAATCAACAATGGTAATGCATTGCAACTTTCAATCAGTAAAATCTACAGGATCTCATATGGTGCCCCAGCTCTTACAGGTTTGGCAGTTGTTCCTTTTGCCCTTCCAAGCAGTTTCAATCACAATGACTGTGTGTACAAAATTACCCCCAAATTTAATGGCTCAAAATAACAATAATCATTTATCTCATGATTTTCATGGGTCAGGATTTCAGAAGAAGCTCAGCTGTGCAGTTCTGTCTCAGCTTTCTTTACTCACATGTCATGCATTTGATCTGGGAAGACTCAGACAGCTGGGCACTAAAACATTTGGGCCCTTGGGCATCTTTCTCCAGCTCTCTGTAGTCTATCCACATGATCTCTACAGCATGGAAGCTTCAGGGTGGCAGGCTTCTTACGTATTGTCCCAGAACTCCCAAGTTGTGTGTCCCAAGAAAGAGAGAGCCAGACAGAAACTTATCACCTTTTATGACCTTGCCTTCTACCAGATTTATGGATGGAGTCAGTTTAAAAACTTCTGCTCAGGTTCAAGGGGAAAGGAATGTAGATGTCACTATTTGATGGAGGAGGGTCAATATTATATTGTAAGAATGTGGCATGGATTATGTGTCGGTGTGTAGAACTTCAGATAACATGATTTGCCACACCAACAAAAGTCTGGCTGAGGCCCACACTCAGATTTTTTCCTATACAACAATATTGAGGACAGCAATAAGAATAGTTTAAAAATGGCAAGAAACTATCACCAACTTGGAGGATTTTCTTCTCTTTGATGAAAAAAGGATTCATGTGACAGCTTTCCATATTTAATTGTTTGCATCTCATTTATTTTATTTATTATTATTATTTTTTATGTGCTCCCTTTGCAGGGTTTTGGGTTGTTGTTTATTTTATTTTATTTTATTTTATTTACTTTTTTTTCAATTTTTGAATTTTATTTTATTTATTTTTTTATACAGCAGGTTCTTATTAGTCATCCATTTTATACACATTAGTGTATACATGTCAATCCCAATCGCCCAATTCATCACACACACACACCCCCACTGCTTTCACCCCTTGGTGTCCATATGTTTGTTCTCCACATCTGTGTCTCAATTTCTGCCCTGCAAACCTGATCATCTGTACCATTTTTCTAGGTTCCACATATATGCGTTAACATGTGATATTTATTTTTCTCTTTCTGAATTACTTCACTCTGTATGACAGTCTCTAGGTCCATCCATGTCTCTTCAAATAACCCAATTTCATTCCTTTTATGGCTGAGTAATATTCCATTGTATATATATACCACATCTTTTTTATCCATTCACCTGTCGATGGACACTTAGGTTACTTCAATGTCCTGGCTATTGTGAAAAGGGCTGCAATGAACATTGTGGTACATGACACTTTTTGAATTATGGTTTTCTTAGGGTATATGCCCAGTAGTGGGACTGCTGGGTTGTATGGTAGTTCTATTTTTAGTTTTTTAAGGAACCTCCATACTGTTCTCCATAGTGGCTGTATCAAGTCAGCGTATCTTGCACTGTTCTCCCACCAACAGTGCAAGAGGGTTCCCTTTCCTCCACACCCTCTCCAGCATTTATTGTTTGTAGATTTTCTGATGATGCCCATTCTAACTGGTGTGAGGTGATACCTCATTGTAGTTCTGATTTACATTTCTCTAATAAATAGTGATGTTGAGCAATTTTCATATGTTTATTGGCCATCTGTATGTCTTCTTTAGAGAAATGTCTATTTAGGTCTTCTGCTCATTTTTGGATTGGGTTGTTTGTTTTTTTAATACTGAGCTGCATGAGCTGTTTATATATCTTGGAGATTAATCCTTTGTCCGTCATTTCGTTTGCAAATATTTTCTCCCATTCTGAGGGTTGTCTTTTCATGCAAATATTATTTTCTCCCATTCTGAGGGTTGTCTGGTTTCCTTTGTTGTGCAAAAGCTTTTAAGTTTCATTAAGTCCCATTTGTTTATTTTTGTTTTTATTTCCATTACTCTAGGAGGTGGATCAAAAAAGATCTTGCTGTGATTTATGCCAAACAGTGTTCTTCCTATGTTTTCCTCTAAGAGTTTTACAGAGTCCAGTCTTACATTTAGGTCTCTAATCCATTTTGAGTTTACTTTATGTATGGTGTTAGGGAATGTTCTAATTTCATTCTTTTTCATGTAGCTGTCCAGTTTTCCCAGCAACACTTATTGAAGAGACTGTCTTTTTCCATTGTATATCTTTGCCTCCTTTGTCATAGATTAGTTGACCATAGGTGTGTGGGTTTATCTCTGGGCTTTCTATCCTGTTCCATTGATCTATATCTCTGTTTTCGTGCCAGTACCATATTGTTTTGACTATTGTATCTTTGTAATATAGTCTGAAGTAAGGGAGTCTGATTCCTCCAGCTCCATCTTTTTCCCTCAAGACTGCTTTGGCTATTCAGGGTCTTTTGTGTCTCCAACAAATTTTAAGATTTTTTGTTCTAGTTCTGTAAAAATGCCATTGGTAATTTGATAGGGATAGCATTGAATCTGTAGATTGCTTTAGGCAGTATAGTCAATTTCACAATATTGATTTTTCCAATCCAAGAACATGGTATATCTCTCCATCTGTTGGCATCATCTTTAATTTCTTTAAGCAGTGTCTTATGGTTTTCTACATACAGGTCTTTTGTCTCAATAGGTACGTTTATTCCTAGGTATTTTATTCTTTTTGTTGCAATGGTAAAAAGGAGTGTTTCCTTAATTTCTCTTTCAGATTTTTCATCATTAGTGTATAGGAATGCAAGAGATTTCTGTGCATTAACTTTGTATTCTGCTACTTTACCAAATTCATTGATTAGCTCTAGTAGTTCTCTAGTGACATCTTTAGGATTCTCTAAGTAGTATCATGTCATCTGCAAACAGTGACAAATTTACTTCTTCTATTCCAATTTGTATTCCTTTTATTTCTTTTTCTTCTCTGATTGCCATGGCTAGGACTTCCAAAACTGTGTTGAATAATAGTGGTGAGAGTGAACATCCTTGTCTTGTTCCTGATCTTAGAGGAAATGCTTTCAGTTTTTCACCAACGAGAATGATGTTTGCTGTGGGTTTGTCATATATGTCCTTTATTATGTTGAGGTAGGTTCCCTCTATGCCCACTTTCTGGAGAATTTTGATCAAAAATTGGTGTTGAATCTTGTCAAAAGATTTTTCTGCATCTATTGAGATGATCATATGGTTTTTATTCTTCAATTTGTTAATATAGTGTATCACATCGATTGATTTGCAGATATTGAAGAATCCTTGCATTCCTGGGATAAATCTCATTTGATTATGGTCCATGATCCTTTTAATGTGTTGTTGGATTCTGTTTACTAATATTTGGTTGAGAATTTTTTCATCTATATTCATCAGTGATATTTGTCTGTAATTTTCTTTTTTTGTAGTATCTTTGTCTGGTTTTGGTATCAGGGTGATGGTGGCCTCATAGAATGAGTTTGGGACTGTTCCTTCTGCAATTTTTTGGAGGAGTTTGAGAAGGATGGGTGTTAGCTCTTCTCTAATTGTTTGATAAATTTCACCTGTGAAGCCATCTAGTCCTGGACTTTTGTTTGTTGGAAGATTTTAAATCACTCTTTCAATTTCATTACTTGTGATAGGTCTCTTCATAATTTCTATTTCTTCCTGGTTCAGTCTTAGAAGGTTATCCCTTTCTAAGAATTTGTCCATTTCTTCCAAGTTGTCCATTTTATTGACATAGAGTTGCTTGTAGTAATCTCTTAGGATGCTTTGTATTTCTGCCGTGTCTGTTTTAACTTCTCCTTTTTCATTTCTAATTTTATTGATTTGAGTCCTCGCCCTCTTTTTCTTGAAGAGTCTGGCTAATTGTTTATCGAGTTTGTTTATGTTCTCAACGAACCAGCTTTAGTTTTATTGATCTTTGCAATTGTTTTCTTTGTTTCATTTTTTTCATGTTTTATTTTTTTCTGTTCTGATCTTTATGATTTCTTTCCTTCTGCTACTGTTGGGTTTTGTTTGTTCTTCTTTCTCTAGTTCCTGTAGGTGTAAGGATCGATTGTTTATTTGAGATTATTCTTGTGTCTTGAGGTAGGCTATAGTTATAAACTTCCCTCTTAGAACTGCTTTTGCTGCATCCCATAGGTTTTTGATTGTCGTGTTTTCATTGTCATTTGTCTCTAGTTATTTTTTGATTTCCTCTTTGATTTCTTCAGTGATCTATTAGTTAGTAATGTATTGTGTAGCCTCCATGTGTTTGTGTTTTCTACATTTTTCCCCCGTAATTAATTTCTAATCTCATAGTGTTGTGGTCAGAAAAGATGCTTGATATGATTTCAATTTTCTTAAATTTACTGAGGCTTAATTTGTGACTGAAAATGTGATCTATCCTGGAGAATGTTCCATGTGCACTTGAGAAGAAAGTGTAATCTGTTTTTTTTGGATGGAAAGACCTATAAATATCAGTTAAGTCTATCTGGTCTATTGTGTCATTTAAAGCTTGTGTTTCCTTATTAATTTTCTGTTTGGATGATCTGTCCATGTGTGTAAGTGAGGTGTTAAAATCCCCCACTATTATTGTGTTATTGTTGATTTCCTCTTTTAGAGCTGTTAGCAGTTGCCTTATGTGTTGAGGTGCTCCTATGTTGGATGCATATATATTTATAATTGTTATATCTTCTTCTTGGATTGATCCCTTGATCATTATGTAGTGTCCTTCCTTGTCTCTTGTAACAGTCTTTATTTTAAAGTTATTTTGTCTGATATGAGTATTGCTACTCCAGATATCTTTTGATTTGCATTTGCATGGAATATCTTTTTCCATCCCCTCACTTTCAGTCTGTATGTGTCCCTAGGTCTGAAGTGGGTCTCTTGTAGACAGCATGTATGTCAGTCTTGTTTTTGTATCCATTCAGCAAGCCTGTGTCTTTTGGTTGGAGCATTTAATCCATTCATGTTTAAGGTAATTATTGATATGTATGTTCCTATTAACATTTTCTTAATTGTTTTGGGTTTGTTTTTGTAGGTCTTTTTCTTCTCTTGTGTTTCTCACTTAGAGAAGTTCCTTTATCATTTGTTGTAGAGCTGGTTTGGTGGTGTTGAATTCTGTTAGCTTTTGCTTGTCTGTAAAGCTTTTGATTTCTCCATCAAATCTGAATGAGATCCTTGCCGGGTAGAGTAATCTTGGTTGTAGGTTTTTCCCTTTCCTCACTTTAAGTATATCATGCCACTCCCTTTTGGCTTGTAGAGTTTCTGCTGAGAAATCAGCTGTTAACCTTATGGGAGTTCCCTTGTATGTTATTTGTCATTTTTCCTTTGCTGCTTTCAATAATTTTTCTTTGTCTTTAATTTTTGTCAGTTTGATTACTATGTGTCTTGGTGTGTTTCTCCTTGGGTTTATCCTGTCTGGGACTCTCTGCACTTCCTGGACTTGGGTTGCTATTTCCTTTCCATGTTAGGGAAGTTTTCAACTATAATATCTTCAAATATTTTCTCAGGTCCTTTCTCTCTCTCTTCTCCTTCTGAGACCCCTATAATGCGAATGTTCTTGTGTTTAATGTTGTCCCAGAGGTCTCTTAGGCTGTCTTCAATTCTTTTCATTCTTTTTTTCTTTATTCTGTTCTGCAGCAGTGAATTCCACCATTCTGTCTTCCAGGTCACTTATCTGTTCTTCTGCCTCAGTTATTCTGCTATTGATTCCTTCTAGTATATATTTAATTTCAGTTATTGTACTGTTCATCTTTCTTTTTTTGTTATTTAATTCTTCTAGGTCTTTGTTAAACATTTCTTGCATTTCCTCCATCTTTTGCTCCATTCT
Source organism: Mesoplodon densirostris (assembly GCF_025265405.1). Taxonomy (NCBI): domain Eukaryota; kingdom Metazoa; phylum Chordata; class Mammalia; order Artiodactyla; family Ziphiidae; genus Mesoplodon; species Mesoplodon densirostris. Next base: position 70,579,623 of record NC_082663.1, on the reverse strand, counting down.
TTTTCCAACGTCCTGGATCATCTTCACTATCATTATTCTGAATTCTTTTTCTGGAAGGTTGCCTATTGCCACTTCATATAGTTGTTTTTCTGGGGTTTTACTTTGTTCCTTCATCTGGTACATAGCCCTCTGCCTTTTCATTTTGTCTATCTTTATGTTAGTGTGGTTTTTGTTCCACAGGCTGCAGGATTTTAGTTCTTCTTGCTTCTGCTCTCTGACCTCTCTCCCTCTCATTTACACATTGAGTTCTTGTGTTTTCTCATTTTTTTGTTCAACAGATACTTACTGATCTGTAGTAAGCGGTATATAAGGTGGTGAGAATGAAGTGGTAGACAGAAAGACATAATGCTTGCCCTCAGTGAACACATTGCATATGTACACACTCAGAATTGTTTTTTAATAGCTTGTGTGTGAGACAGATCTTCAACATGAGTAGCAGATTTAAGTTTTAGAGTATGAAGTCATCAAGAACTCAGTGTTATATGACTCTAATAAAAATGAAAATTGAATATCAAAATTTGAAGTCAAAGGAAGGTTAAAAAAAGTAGGAAGACTCACTTTCTTTGTGATTTAGCAACTCTTCCGAAATAATCCAAAAGAGGAGTCCTAAAGAGAAAACAAGTTTTTAGTCCATGGCAGCAATACTATAAAAGACACTTAGCTCAGTTCACCTAGGGAAGTTATTGGAAAGAAAGTATTCATTTGATTATGTGAATTTGAACATAATCTAAGTGTTTTAGTGTATAACCTGTAGGGTTTTGTGTGTGTGTGTGTGTGTGTGTATAAATCTTCCCATTATTGTAGAACATTCTTCTTGAAGCTCAAAACAACTTCTAAGCTATTGCCAGAAAAAGGTATTTATTGCATGAAGAAAATTTATAATTATATGATAAGTTAAAAACTCAGCTAATTATTAAAAATAGTTTCTTAAAAAATATCTGAGGTCAAAGGCATCTTTTAGGTTTGACATTCTGGTATGTAATCTGCACAAAACAAAGCCTTAATATCTCAGTGTTTGTAGAGACTTTAAACTAGTCTTCAAACTTCTCCATCATTTTGAATAATTTCACAAAATGTCTTACCAAGGTTGTCCAGTTTCTGCTTAAATAACTCCAGAGAAAGGGCAAAGTATGGTTGCCTATACCCAGCAATGTGGTGTTTATTTCATTTTCAGTGTCTTTGCAAACAGAGCCAATTCTCAATATTTCTGGATTCTGTACTTTAAATTTTGCCTACTCTTAAAAATGTATTTGTAACCTCAAAATCAATACTCCTGGCATTTTCACATCATTTATAGACATTCACAAAGTGTCAAAACTTTTAAATTGCAGGAAGGGCACATTCCCAGCTGAGGAACAAGGTAACACTCTGCCTTGTTTCAAATATCACACTGTAAAAATGTGTCCTTTGGGGAGATCTATTTAGTGCCACATATCTGGCATTTCTGTGCTTTTTGTTGATGATTTTGCTTAACACAGCCCTCAAGTACTGTCTGTTCCTGAGCACAGGAAGGCTGTGCTGAACCTCACAGGAAAAAATACATGTGTTAGGTGAGCTTTGTTTAGCATGAGTTATAGTGCTGGTTGCTCTTGAGCTCAGTGTTAATGAACCAATGATACATATTAAATAAGATTATCTTTAAACAGAAACACACATAAAACAAAGCTATGTATTGATCAGTTGACAAAAAAATGGGCAGCAATATAATAGAGAAATATGGTAGGAACAAAAATTAAGCCATCCTTGAAATTCATGGTCCCTAACATTTTTCTAGCATGAGGATTCAATGGCAGTCCTTCAGCAAGAACTTTGGCAACTGTCAGTATTCCAAATGGGTGAGCAGGACTTGACAGGAAATGAAAAGTTTGTCATATGTTAAGGTATTGATGGTAGAGAGGTTGGAGGATTTCATCAAGGGAAGAATTAAAGCTCCTGGTTTAGCCTTTGCTTAGATTAATACTCTATTTTCCTCTTTGCCAAAAGCCTGTGGAAAAATCAGAACAGAAGCCAAGATACAGTGTAGATATTTACAGTGCATTAATTTTCACATCCTCCCCAACATTTCCCAGCTTCCTTGTAGTTAAACAGGGCCATGTAACTAGTTCTAGCCAATGATGTTTGAGCAGAAGTGCTATAACTCTTTTGGTAGAAGCCTAGCAGCTTGTGTCTTCCAAACCACTTCCCCTGCATTCTCGTTCCCTGTCACAGCAAGCCCTAGAACTTTATCGAGGTGATGGTGCCATAAGAGGGCAGAAGCTTTGTCATCCTGGGTCACTCACTGAACAAGCAGCAGACCTCTCCCACCCAGCCTAATGAATAATCATCCTGAGAAAGGAATTTTTTGTTTTGTTAAACTATTTGATTTGGGGATTACTTTATTTAATATTGTTACATTTTCAATGTCCCCTTTTATTCACTGTATCCGGAATGTATGCACAAGGTATTCTGGGTCAGAGACAGATTTCTCAGTAAATTTCTCACAGTAAGTAATAAATACATTGGGCCCCATTCACCCTAGTCTTAGTGGAGCAATGGAAGCCATGTCAGTTGTCCTATGTGAGTGGACAAATGCCTATAGGAGAGATGAAGAAAAATGATTTTTCTCTGCTTATATAAAGGAAGAAGGCAGTTGTCCCCCTTCCCTTTTGTAAATAAAATCTCTCCAGGAGCCAGATAGCTGAGCCAGATCTCAGCTTTTAAAACCCGTCTACCTAGAGACGTCTTCAACTTCTGGATCTTTATCCCTTTATGACATGTAAATCCCTACTGAGATAGCTCTTCAGTCTTCCAAGTACCTTGGGACTTAACCTAAGGGACATAGTCCAGGCTTTAACCTGTTGGTCTTTTTGAAAAATAAGAGCTCTATCCTTTCAAATCAAAGAAATTAATTGTAGGCAAGTGACAACAGAACTAATTTTCATGGTATGAGAATATGCTTTTTACATTATAAGAGGAGTGAAAACAAACATTCTCTAACTTTATAGTATATAAATTTATGTGGCCTAAGAGGAGGAGCATTGAGAAATCCAGGGAAATTTTACTTCCCCACATTTATGATGGTCTGGCCTCACCTGAATAATAAAAGTGTTAAGGGTCAGACTAATCTGGCTAAAGAAAAGTATCCTTAAAAGAAAATAGAAAACATGAGACTGAAAATGTAGCCTGCATATATATTTTTGAGGGCTAAGCATGTCAGGCCAAGGGTTTGGTATTGTATTCATCCAAAAGCATTACAATGATTTTGGAGGCCTTGTTATCCAAAGGTGTCTATATATCAATTCAAATATTTCTAACAAGTGTCTGATATGTTCAAATGTGAGGGAGGCTCAAAGCAGTAGTAAGTCTCTAGTGAAGAAAAGGAACTTCCTTGGATAAATTCTGAAAAAGCCACAGTCTCTAGAAGAGGCTGGGGGCTCTGACTCCTTGAAGTCTGACACAATCTTAGTATGACAACTTAAAGTAACTTAACTACATGGATCTGGCCTAGAATGTGCCTTCAGGGGACAAACATCTCCCCAGGCTTGGCTCCTGCTGTCACCTTCACTATACTTTTCTCTAGTGATGACCTCCAGCAGTTGTCATTCAAACTGACTCTAAATTGGACTTGGTATCTAAAGGACCAAGAGAAAGTTCAATTTTTTTTCCTTTAAAGCCTAAAGTAAAGCTCTCAAACTGAGGTTATGTTATTACATCACTAAGTGAAATTAAACAGAGATCTAAATATCAGCTGTAAAATCTTTCTAAATGTAAATTCTAATCCAGGTTTCAAGGGAGATATGAGGGTGAGGTCCTTTTGAGGAATCAGGGTTTGATGAATGTAAATCTTTGGTGCCAAAGATTCCTCTTTTTGTAAACAGAAAGCCTAGCAGAACACAACATAAAGCTACATGAGCATATCTTTAACTTGATTCTTTCCTTCTTGAATTTGGCTCATCAACACAGAGCCACAGGGGTCTGTCTTTAAAGCCCTAATATTCTGCCTTGAGAGTAGACTTGCCAATGAAAATAATGAAAATAATAAAAATAATGTTTTTCTCCCATAAAATCCATATCCTCAAAAAACTGGGGTAAATAAATAGTGACTGTATTTCTTATATCAATTGTGCATATCATTACAGCATTTCACATGATGTTTGTTTTTTCCTCAGCTGTAATTTAGTTTGACCTTTGGGAACTGAAGCATGCATAGTTATAATTTTCCAGCTCTTCATAGTGTATAATTAAAGTATTTGTATGTATTGTGAATTTAATTGACATATAAACAATATGCTTATGGATGATAAGCACATACTAATTTCCATATCAAAAATTGAAAGTAAATAAGAAACTATTTTCCTTGTAAGTCTTTTGACAGAGCCTCTTTCAATGGCTTAACTTATTTTTTTTTCTCATAATTATGTTATCAGGATAGGTTTAGCTCAAAATAAGAGTATTTATCTTAGCCTTGATAAGATTCAAATGCTAAGTGATACATTGAATACTGAATAGAAGTCAAACTTTAATTTAGAAGACAAAAACAGAAATAAGTGACAGTCATTCGGTGTAGAAGCATAAAAAGAGAAGTTATTTGCAAAAGAAATTGGAGGTGAGGGAATGAGTGATTCTACAGTATCCCTCCACCTCCTTCCCTTCCCTATGTAGTGACTAAGAGCTGCTGTGGCAGGAGTGAGACATGAATTTAAATGTCCATATGTCATTTAATAGGTACATGTCCTTGGACACACGGGTACTCTCTGAGCCACAGTTTCTTTTTTTTTTTTTTTTTGCGGTACGCGGGCCTCTCACTGTTGTGGCCTCTCCCATTGTGGAGCACAGGCTCCGGACACGCAGGCTCAGCGGCCATGGCTCACGGACCTAACCGCTCCACAGCATGTGGGATCTTCCCAGACCGGGGCACGAACCCGTGTCCCCTGCATCGGCAGGCAGACTCTCAACCACTGCGCCACCAGGGAAGCCCTGAGCCACAGTTTCTTAATATGTAAAAAGCACCTTCTTTCTTTCTCTCACCCCTTAAGAGGTAATTTGCTAGGAAATCCTTGTCAAGAAATCCTGTTGGCTCTACCTTCAAAATATATTTCCCCAAGTGCCCATTATTATCCTTCATCTGAACAATGCAATATGCTTCTCCTTTGCCTCCTGCTTCCAATCTTGCCCCCTTCTGTCTGTTCTCAATGCTGCAGCCACAGCGAACCTTTGAAAATTAAAGTCAGATGGTGTCACTCCTCTCCTCTAAACCTTCTCATTCAGAGTAAAGGCCATGGTCCTTATAAAGGCTTAGGAGGCTCTACCTGCCCTTGCCCACAGTGACCTCTCTCTAACTAGGCTCTCTCACTGCTATGCTCTGGTCCCTCTGACATCTTTGCTGTTCCTTGAACTCAAAAGACAAACTCCTGCCTTAGGAATATTCTTATTCCAGATATCTCAAGTTTTTGCTTAAATATTAACTTCTCAATAAGGCCTACATTGACCACTCCATTTAAAATTACAACTTACCTCTCCCTACCCTACCCACAATCCCTTTGCCCCAGTTCTATTTTTTTTCCATGGTTCTCCAACTTCTAAGATACTATGTAATTTGCTTATTAGGCTTCATATTTATTATCTCTCTTTACCCCTTTAATATGTAAACTTAACAGAGGCAGGGATTTTACTCTGTTTTGTTCACTGATGTATATCAAGCTCCTGGAGCAGTGCATTGAATCTAGTAGGTCCTCAATAAATATTTGGTAAATGAATGAATAATACCTATGCTATAATGTTATTTTGAAGATTAAATTCAGCTGTTTAATACTGCTACTATATTCTTGCCTAGATATTTCTAAACTTTCCTATTTATAAAATGTCATCAGTTCTCCCCACACTCTCAATTATAAAAGAAATAAACATAAAATCACTATGTATATAAAATATTACAATGAATTATATTTTTAGCTTCATAAATATGCTTGCTTTCTTTGAAAACTAAAATCCTGGGCCACCGACATTCATAGCCTTATTAGATGCATTTTAGTAAATCCATTGCTCAGTCTACTGCTAAGAGATTAAGGCTCTGTGGAAACACTAAGTACATGCACACACACACACACACACACACACATAATCAGAAACAATGGCCAGTTTTAAGATCAAGTGAGTGAACGAGGATCAGCAATAGCATAAAGAGGTGAAAAAATATACTGAGATCTAAATAATGTTTGCATCTCAGTTAATATTAACAGTTTAGTTTACCACATGATATGTAGTAAAAAAAAAAAAGAAAGAAATATTAATTCCTCGTTGCCCTGTGGTAAAGCATACAACAGATAATGTGTGAAGATCCCAAAATTCAGTACTTATTTCTCAACAAACATCAGTTGATTTTGAATATTAAAACCAGGTATACTGTACTTTATAATTTGATAGCAAAATTATTCTGTGTTTTTAAAGTTTATTTTCTCTAACAAGCAAAGCACAATTTTATAATAACTTAATCTCTCCAGTAAATTTTCCTCCTGAAATGGTGTGTGCAGAATATTACATCTGCACCAATAAATAGTCATTCTCATTTTATAACTCAGTCTTCTGTGATTTTGGTTACTCTACACAAGTAAAATGACAAAATTGAATGATTAAATGTAATGTCTAGTTTCTGGACCCATGCAGTCATCATGTTGGTATAGATCCTTCATGAAACACAGCCTGAAATGACCCACTACTCTGTCTCTACCACATCCACGGTGTAATTACAATCTTTCATTAAGTTTCAGACCATAGTCTCCCTTCTCTAGGAGATTCTCAATGTACTCATAAGATCAAAGCCCCATCAATTTTCTTATTCACTCTTTTGAAATAATTGTGAGATATATATGTGTATTTGCACACATATGCACTGCACAGAGATTAAAAGGTTAAAAAGACTGAAGTATCTGCCTAAATTATCCTTGAGAGCAACTGAAAGATATATATTTCTATGACCATTATGACATTAAATAAAAACAAATGTGATGGGGCTTCCCTGGTGGCTCAGTGGTTAAGAATCCTCCTGCCCATGCAGGGGACACGGGTTCAAGCCCTGGTCCGGGAAGATCCCACATGCCGTGGAGCAACTACTGAGCCCGCAAGTGACGATTACTGAAGCCCATGCGCCTACAGCCCGTGCTCCTCAACAAGAGAAGCCACTGCAATGAGCAGCCCGTGCACCGCAACAAAGAGAAGCTCCCGCTCAACACAGCTAGAGAAAGCCCACGCAGCAACAAAGACCCAACGCGGCCATAAATAAATAAATTAATTACTTAATTAAATGACTTCATTTCTTAAAAAAGACAAAAACAAAAACACAACAGGCTTTCAATAAATATTAAAAAAAATAAAATGTAGCCAAAAATTGTTTCTAAATCTGCCAACTCTTTCTTCCATTCTTTATTAACAACCATTTTCATTTCTCATAGGTTACATTTTAACAGCTGAATTTTAGCCTTTTGAAACTCTCTTAACATGTTTTTTAGTTTGTCGCTTGGGAAGTTTTTCACATTTGCAAATTGAGGATTATTTGACTCCAAGGCGCAGAGGTCCAAAGTTTTGTCTTAATAAAGACTCCTTCTAACAATATGATATTTTTGGAGTCTATCATCACTGCTTACAAACTATACAAAAGACGTTGTCATAACAACCAGAGCTTAGTGGCTTAGTATTCCAGATTTTCAGATTTAATCTTTCTACCTAAGTAATATCTTTCTGCATTGCTTTAAACCTCTTGTAAAATAAATGAAATGTTTACCCTGAGCATTGAAGAGGAATGCTTAAAAAATTTCCTATAAATAAACATATCTGTGTAATTTGTATCTCTCTATACATAAATATATGTGTATGTGTGTTTATCTATAATATATGTAAATATTACATGCTCTATATCTGTATGACCCATCCTCTTCTCCACATCTCTAAGACCTCAAATTTTGCCCATCCTTCAAGGCCCAACCAAACTCCACAAAACTGTCTCAGATACACTGTGTTCCCATCTCCCCTATGCTTTCACAGCCCTTTTTGAGCCTGTTTCCAGTACTTATTGTATCCTAATTTGTATTCATATGTGTAAGCATCTATCTTTCCTGAAAGATGGGAAATATCATCTTACTTCTCAGTGCTTTTCTTAAAGACCACTACTTATACCTTAAAACATAGGACTTAAGTAGATATTGAGTGAATGAATATATGTCTTTGTCAAGCAACTCGTTAGGCAGGGCACTAGAGTTCTGCTTTGATGGAATACTGACATCCTATGTTCATATGCAAATGGAGCTGCCTTCAACTTTAGAGATCAATATTCATCTTAGTAAATATTAAAATGAGCTCTCTGTAGAGTACTGCCTCTTACTGTCACTTGATTAACTGTACTATAAAGTTATTTTATAATGCCAGAGAAAGTGCTAGTGATGTCTTTTGATTCAAGACATCAAAAGACTTTACCACAGGTCTTACAATGTTGAGACCTTAAGATTTTAAGACCAGGATTAATTAACTATAGAGATAGAGGAGTCAAAATACTTTTCACATTGGCTGGCCTTTTGAAGAATTTTCTATTCTCATTTCTTTTCCAATTTACAATGTTAAGACTCAGTTTTTGCATTTTGCACATGTACACAGTATAATAGAATTGCTAAAGAATTTAATAAAGCGCACAGATATAAGTTCATTATGGAAACAAGACAATTAGGAACAACAGGAAACATTATTTTCCTGTATTTTATTATAAAGTGTCTCATATTGAATACTCTACCCCTCTACTTTTCATGTTCTAACCCTAATTGAACCCTCATATTCCCATTCTAAGATTACTTCTTCCTGGTTATTCTTCTTTCCCAGTTTCTCTTCTTACTAGGCCATCAGGCAGGTAGTCACAAATTAATATTACTCTTGTAACACACATGCTTAGAACTGTAAAGAGCTGAGACCCACCATCAGTCCTAGATCTTAAGTTGCCAAATCAGCCACACCCATAACCCCCATCCCCACCCCACCAAGACCTTTCCTCTTTGCCACACATATTATCTAGTCTCATTTTGAGGTACTCAATGAAGCCAAAGCCCTCTTCATACTTCCTGAAATCCTTATTACATTCACACTCTTCTGTATACTTGGAATGCTCTTCAGTTTGATTCACTTCCACAAATATTAATTCAGTACTTATGGTTCACCAAAGACTACGTTAGGTACTAGGAACACAAAAATGTAAAGATGCAGCCAATGCCTTTTAAGGATAGATCATTCTTTTAATCTTTCTTTGTCAATTCTTTCTTGTCTTTACATGCTACTTAAGCTACTTCTGAGGAAATATTTTTCTGATTCACCTCACCTGATGCTACTCATTCTTTTACTTCATATACATATTCTGTTGGGCTGCACCCTGCAGGCCTACAACGCCTGCACTTGCTGAGCTTTAAGATGGAAGAAAGAGCCCAGAGTCAGCGACGGAGACATCAGTGGCTTAATTGGTGGGGGAGCTTACACGTCCGAAGCAAGGTCCTAGAGTGACACCTCACTGTGTGTGGCAGATAGCAGGCAGGACATGGTGGCCATCTTTGCTGCTGGAAGGAATGGGAGATTGCTAGATATAGGGGGAATGACGTCAGGTTGGCTCATTAGTTACCAGGGAAACCAGCAGAGAAGCATGCCCCTCACCACCCCTTTCATAAGGACTATCGGCAGCTGGAGCAGGGGGCAAATATGTAGGAAGTTCAGTCTTGTGAGGAGGGCAAAGTTGAAGCAGGCACAGATTGAGTAGGGGATGTACTGAGAGTAGGAGAGCAGTATCTTGATGGCTCTGACTCCATATTCCATAGTTCTTCAACTGTATTATGTCATCTGTAAATTCTTATTTATTTATTTATTTATTTATTTATTTATTTTATTTTTGGCTGTGTTAGGTCTTCGTTGCTGTGCACGGGCTTTCTCTAGTTGTGAGCAGGGGTTCCTATTCTGTTGTGGTGCGCAGGCTTCTCATTGCAGTGGCTTCTCTTGTTGTGGAGCACGGGCTCTAGGTGGGCGGGCTTCAGTAGTTGTGGCATGTGGGCTCAGTTGTTGTGGCTCACAGGCTCTAGAGCACAGGCTCTGCAGTTGTGGCACATGGGCTTAGTTGCTCCGCAGCATGTGGGATCTTCCAGGACCAGGGATCAAACTCGTGTCCCCTGCATTGGCAGGCAGATTCTTAACCACTGTGCCACCAGGGAAGTCCCTCATCTGTAACTTCTTAGGTCAGATTTTCTCTGGAAAATGCTTTGAAACTGCTAGAATTGATAGTAATATATTCGTGTTCCCTAAAATAACAGCATTTAATAGATACATCTATAGCATCTTTATGCTTTGAAACTTTCATATATAGAAATTATATACCCTGTGAAGTTCTAGAAGAGGCTAATCTGGTAAATAGTAAAAAGAGTTGTTGCTTCTGGGAGATAGGAACAGGGATTGACTGGGAAGGGGTATGAGAGAGCTTTCTACAGTTAAGATTTGCATTATGTAGGTGTATGTATTTATCTAAACTCCCCAAATAGCTATTAAGATTGTGCCCATTTCACTGTATGTAAATTTTACCTTTTTATGTCTTTGTTTTGTGTTTATTTCTTAGATGTTTTATGCCTTTCCTTCAGTTCGTTTACTGAATTTCAGGGAAATATATTCTTCCTTAGACATCTTATAATTTCAAAGATCATTGTGTCTTTTTTCTTATTTTTTTTTCCTGTTTGGTCAGTTATTGTTTCATACCTCCCAGCCAGAACCTCTAAGGTTTTGTATTTTTAAATTCAAGGTGTCTTTTTTTTCCTTCACTATTTGCAAATGTTTAAGAATATTTAATTCAGATTAGATTGTGTTAAGATTGCTTCTGCTTCGAGGATGGTTTATTGGCCGCAGACTTTTCATTAGCTGAAATGAAATGCTATGAATCTAAATTTCTGATTTCTTCTTATAGTAACCTTGTATGAATTCTACCTGTCATAGGCTATTCACTTTGAAGTAGGATTTTCCTGTACTAGTAATACAATTATACGTAGCCAGAGTGAGAGTTTAAGGAGGCTAACTAGGTTTTTTGTTCAAAGGCATTCTCTTCTTTCATGTGGTGAAATATTAGTGTTTTTTGTTTTTGTTTTTGTTTTTTTTGGTACGCGGGCCTCTCACTGTTGTGGCCTCTCCCGTTGCGGAGCAACAGGCTCTGGATGCGCAGGCTCAGCAGCCATGGCTCACGGGCCCAGCTGCTCCACGGCATGTGGGATCTTCCCAGACCAGGGCACGAACCCATGTCCCCTGCACCGGCAGGCGGACTCTCAACTACTGCGCCACCAGGGAAGCCCTTTCTGTTTTTTTTTTTTTTTTAATTTGTACTTGTTTTGTTGGGAGAGGGCTTGGTGTTCTGAGTTTGTACTCCATTTTTACAGGGAACAATTTTGCCCTCATGCTTCCTTTTCTTCGTTTACCAGCCAGCCTCCAAAGGTGCATCTCCTTGACACTTTCATTTACTAGAAGTGGTGCCATTCTGAAACTCCTGCCTTGGGCTCTGCTCATTTTCAAGTCCCTTCCTTTCATTGTCACAGTAGCCAGTGCTCCAATCTGCAAGATCTCAAGCTGATTCTCAGTATTTTCCCACTCAGATTGCAACTGGTTTTTGAGAGTGATTTTATCTGTATCCCAATATTCCCTGTCTCCCTACCTCCACCCTCAATCATACCCGGTTGACCCTACCCATATCTCTGCATAAGTCTCCCCTTGGGTATGGGCTCTATATGTGATTGTGCTAGTCTGAATGCTTAGTTTTCAACTTACAGGTAACTTAAAATCTGTCTCTTAGTATTTTGGGTTCCTGAACTCAATTCCAGTGTGTGTGTGTGTATGTGTAGGCTTCCCCACACAAACACTTCTCGAACACCAGCAGGGTGTCTGAGAATTCAACTCAATTCTGACATTATCTACCCAGAGATAGCATCAGATTCCACAGGTAAAGGGCCCAGTCCCATTAGACCATCTTCCCCTTCAGGTGCCAATAGCAACCTCAGGCTGTTACCTGTGCTTCTGACCAACTGGCTGTAAATCAGAGGTTCCCACAAACCCCTGCTTGGGTTTGATTAATTTGCTAGAGCAGCTCACAGAATTCAGGGAACCCATTTATTGCTAGATTACAGATTTATTACAAAGGATATTAAAGGATACCAATCAACAGCCAGATGAAGAGGTACCTAGGGCTCAGTCCAGAACAAAGGAGCTTCTGTCCTCCTGGATCTTGGAGCCCAGCATTGAGGCACGTGGAAGCGTTCTAGTTCCTCGGCCTGGAAGCTCTCTGAACCATGCCCCTTTTGGGGTTTTTATGGAGGATTCATTACACAGGCATGATTCATTAACTCATCAACCATTGATGATTGACTCACCCTCTAGCCCCCTCTCACCTCCCCAGAAATCAGGGAGTAGGACTGAAAGTTCCAACCACCTATTCAAGGTTGGTTGCCCCTGGCAACTAGTCATTATCCTTAGGTGTTTTCCAAAAGTCACATTCATTAACAGAAACCCAATTGTGGTGGAAAGGGGCTGTTATGAATAACAAGACACTGATTTGACCTTCATGGCTCTGAGGTATTTTCAGGAACTGAGGAAAAGAGAGCAAATTTTATAACGAAACTGCTCCCATTGCTCTTATGGCTCAGGAAATTGCAAAGGTTTTGGGAGATGTGAGCCAGGAACTGTGGACAAAGACCAAAGATACATGACAAATATATTTTGGTCCTTTGAATGACCATATATATATTTATAAATAGAAATTATAAATCACAGTATCACAGTTACATTAAAGGCATAGATTATGGGTGAATTTGCATTTCCTACTCATCAGTAAATTTCTCTGGAGGGCATGTGGGGAAATTTAGACTTAGGACGTGTCTTAGTTTGAGTTGCTGTAACAGAATATCACAGATTGTTTGGCTTATAAGCAACGAAAACTTTCTCACAGTTTTGGAGGCTGGGAAGTCCAAGATCAAGGTGCTGGCAGATCTGGTGTCTGGTGAGGCCCTGCTTCCTGGCTTATAGATATGTCTTTTTGCTGTGTTCTCAAATGACAGAAGGGGGTTAGGGAACTCTCAGGGGTGCTGACCTGAAACAAATAGACTGTCAGATATTTCTCCAGCAAATATGGGTTTATTCAGGATCAGCAAAGAATTGCAATTCAAGGTCTGCAACCATGGTGAGCCACGTGCAAGTCTCCACAAGACAAGGAAAGAAGAGTGCTTTTATAGAGAGAAGAGGAAGTTGGGAGGGCTATAGTAAACAAAGAACCCTTGCCTGGAGGAAGGAGGAAGAAAAAGGTCTTCTTCCAGTTGGGCTCAGCTATTATCATAGGGTGGGAGAGCTCCTCCTTCTGGTCGACTCTATTTAATTTTGGATTTTATTAATTTTTTACAGGGGTCTCTGTTTTTTTTTTTTTTTTTTTTTTTTTTTTTTTTTTTTGCGGTACGCAGGCCTCTCACTGTTGTGGCCTCTCCCGTTGCGGAGCACAGGCTCCGGACGCGCAGGCTCAGCGGCCATGGCTCACGGGCCCAGCCGCTCCGTGGCATGTGGGATCTTCCCGGACCGGGGCACGAACCCATGTCCCCTGCATCAGCAGGCGGACTCTCAACCACTGCGCCACCAGGGAAGCCCTATAGGCGTCTCTTTTTTAAGAGCACCAATTCCATTCATGAGGACCCCAATATCATGATCTAATCACATCCCAAATGCCTTACCTGCAAATACTGTCACTTTGGGGATCAGGTTTCAACATACGAATTTTGAGGGGGACACAAACACTGTCTACAGCAGGAAGTTCCCTTTTTTTCTGTGATAACTTGGAGATATCTAGAATTTCCTTTCTAAAATTCCAACAATTTTTTCCCCCAGGTAATTCATATTAATTTCCATACTGGTAAACACTGCAAGCCAGAATCTTGCTGTCAACTCATCCTATTATGTGCATCAAAAAGTATTGTTGGTACTGTAAATGATAGCAGTGTCCCCCAAAGCTTTGACTATTAGGGAAAAGGCAGCAACCCTCAAACCCCAGAATTTTAAATTATCTTTTTGTTTAATTGGTAATAATGATACCCAGGTTAAACAGTTTCAACTCTGCTACACAGAGTGTATACAAGCTATTTAATCAATCTCTACTGGTGGGAAAATCCACAGCTTCCCAATAGGTACGTATATGAAGAAAAGGACCTCTATGCATGGTTCAGTAGCTGAGAAGGGAAAGTATGACCATTGAACCATCAAAAATTGCCATCTGTAGTATTGGTAGTTCCATATGGTTCAACTTATATACCCTGTCTGAGGAAAGTGTGATTGATCTTGGTAGTGAGCATGAAGAGATTTCACACTACATAGTTTATAGATACAACTGCATTGAGCAAAGTTTTCAGAACATAAAGATGAAGATATTATTCAATATTTGTTGATATTATTAATTTGAACAAATTAAAGGTGTAAGTCTGATAAATTTATCAATATATAGATATTTAACTGACCATCTTCTGTTACTAGGCATCAAAAGAGAATTTCCTAGACTGGCTTCTCATATACTAGGAAATGTTATTAAACTCAATTGATAGTCATCCTACCTCCATCTATCTAAATATAACTGTTGAAAGCCTAATATTTACCTGGCATTGTAGTAAGTTTTGGAATCCAGCAAAGAAAAAAGACAAACCTTATTCTAAAGGATACAGAGCCCATTAAAATCTTGAATAGGGCTTCCCTGATGGTGCAGTAGTTGAGAGTCTGCCTGTCGATGCAGGCGACACGGGTTCGTGCCCCGGTCCGGGAAGATCCCACATGCCGCGGAGTGGCTAGGCCCGTGAGCCATGGCCGCTGAGCCTGCGCATCCGGAGCCTGTGTTCCTCAACGGGAGAGGCCACAACAGTGAGAGGCCCATGTACCGCAAAAAAAAAAAAAAAAAAAAAAAAAATCTTAAATAATTATTCAATATCAATTATTGTAGTATCTGCCTTTTGTCAGATCTCTGAAAATTGGGAGGGGATGGTGAATTTTAGCTGCAAAACCTAAATTTGAGATGACTTTCTACAGGAATGCTACATTGAGTTATACTGTTTTCCAACGTACAATACACAATTAAGGTGACTGGACAAGGGAGCGAACGTCCTCTGGCATGCTGCACACATCTGGAAGAAGGCCCACATTTTTCTAATTTTTACAAAGCTGCCCATCGGGTAAGTGGGATCCATCAAAATGAGAGACAAGGTGTAAATGCACAGTAGGTAGCTACTCAAAACTGCAGCTCTAAAAAACCACTTTGAAAGTAGAAAGTTATTTACCTCCATAAATCTGGGCCTTCGTACACACATGGGAAGTGCTGAAAAGAGATCTTTCCTTACTACCAAATCATGCTTTTGTGTGGTACCCATCTTTGTAATTGTAGATAAAATTCATTTTAATTTTTGAAGAGTCCTTAGAAAATCGAGTTGACAAAGATTTCTACAACTAAAGATTCAGAGATATATAGAAGTAATCCTTTTCAAGGTCTTATGGGGTACCCAAGTATTTCAGTGAGGGTAGGCCAAGCTTTGCTGCAGTCACAACCCTCAAACCCCAGGAGCTGAAAACAATGAGAATGTTTCTTGCTCATTCTATACATTTGACAAAGGGCTGTACTACTAGTCCCTCAGGAACCCAGGCTAATGAAGGCTATACCCCAGCAGCAGGAGTAAGGAAACTTGGTGAATTGTACACTGTCTTCTAAAGCTTCCATGAAGTGTCAACACATCATTCTTCTCATATTTTCATTTGTCAAAGCAAAGGAGACAGAGTTCAATCCTGCCATGCATACAGAAATAGAACTGGCATATTCTTGAAAAGCCCTAATGACTACTATACCAGGTTAGAGAAAGACCCAGATAGCTTGTACCCATATTCAAATATTAGTTCAAGAAGTCTCTCCAAAATTAATTGTAAATTATAATTATATACTAAAAATATCTTCACTGTATTAACGTAATACAAAGAAAATGGCTATGTGCCTTCTGGTCTACAAAATTTTAACAGCTAAGAGAACAAAGTATCATTTCGTAATGGATGAAAATTTTTTAATTGTTTGATGTGACAGAGTATAAATCATGTAAAAGCTTTCATTATTTACTACAGAGAAATTATTTTCTATTGAAGAGACAGAAAAAAAGAATTAACACTATTTCTCTTTTCTAAAATCAGCTTAATCTTAAATTATACTCTAAAGACCTATGCTATGGACTTTATTCGCTACACTAAAATAAAGGTTTATTACATTTTGACATTGGGGTCCATCTTCTCAGTATACTTTACAGAATAGTTGCAGCAGGCATTGTCTTTTACACACCCCATAGCCAGTTTCTTCTATTAGAATGCTGGCTTGTTCCAGTTTCCACTTTTTTCACATTAAGACTTGGAAGAAAATATTAATTGCTCAAATGTATCACTGCAGTGACTGTCATTTCCCTTGCTAGTGTTGTATTTAGAAATGGATATATTATAACCCTTGTGTCCAATGAATGGTGAAGGAGTTTGCTAGTGGGCTTCTAGGAAATCTTTCTTCATTCTTAAAAATAACTTGAACAGATTTTTTTCTTGCTGGATATTGTCAAGTCTGTATGGGATGCCTGGAACTGTAGCAGCCATCTCATGACAAAGAAATAGTTTACAGACAATAGGCTGTTTGGATAGAATGCCCTTAAATTCTCTGAGCTCTATCTTTGTTAGGTAAAACATATTCCCTAATCCTTTAAGCCAGTACTTCTCAAAATGTTGGTCTCAAACAGGACCAACAGCTACTGTCAGAATGTAAATCAATACACATTTTCTTTCAAGGAAGGTTATCTACAAAGAACATCAGATGGACTAAACAGTGTGGTCAGTGACAGTTAAGTTACACTTTGGCAGAAAATCTTAATCTCATTGAGTCTGCAACAACTGTTATTATTTGGTTGGAGAACTCAATAAAGTTACCTGGGAAAAATTCATTCTTCTTCAGAAAACACTGACACATACACCATTTTGGTGTACAGACTACAAAGTCTGGGGTTTGCTTTTAGGTAATTTTGCTATTCTTGGTTTCAATTCAGTAATTCATTCAATAAATGTTCACTGATCACTTAAATTATACATGTAGTATAAATAAGTAAAAGCTGCCCTGGTCTCAGAAAAATTACAAGTTGGTATGGGAGATAGGAAGGGAAATCAGTGATTACAGTACTTGCCAAGGTTAACTATAAAGCTGTTTACAGGGTGTTGGAGACTTAAGTATATTATGTTTGGGAGGAATTGGCAAGGGAAAACTACAGAAAAAGGTGGCACCTGAGCTAAGTTAATATGTGGAGGCAGTTCACAAAACTGGAGCTGTGGCCAGGGTGAGGCTGAAACCAGAGAAATGACTGTCATGTTAAAGAGTTTTAATTTTACTGATGGTGACAGCTTATTACATGATCAGCTTGCATTGACCACCATGATTCCAGGCATTTTTGGACATGGGTAAGGTTGAAGTTATTTGCTGGACAACTAGTTAGAACTGTAGCTAGACTTAGTAATTGAAAATACCAATCTATAACTGCTAAATGGCCTTGGGATTAACTTGAACAATTTATACAATGTCCATTTTAGTTCCTCTACCTCACTTGTTTTTGAGTTAAGCACTCTATTTTAATCTTCACAATATCCTAAGATAGTTACCCTGATACACAAGGAAACTGAGGCAGAGATAGTCTCTAGTTGAGCTGAAACATGGTCAAGGCTGGCTTTGAATCCAGTCAAATCTTAGTCCTGAGTCCATATTCTTAACCCCTTTTGTACTGCTTCTCTGGCAAAATGTAGGACATTTTGATTTTTCCCATTAGGGTGGCCAAAGCTTAATTACGATAATTCTGGTTTCCTTAAAATGATTCCTGGGTTTCAGCCCCCAACCAAAATCCCTAATCAGGTATTCTGGAGTCAGGGAAGCCTCTGCATAAGGTACACTTGGCCTAGTGTAGTTTCACTAAGTGTGTATGGGTCCACCCAGTGTAAACTTTTATAAGAGAATCTGGATTTTTATGGGAATCTTGTGGTTTTAGGTGTTGGCTTGAACTTTTAAAAACCAGTGCAGGGAAAATATACACATAAAATTGAAAAAAAATCAATATTCTGTGATGGTTTTAAAAACTCAAGCCAACACTTAAAAAAAATTAAACTGGAGTCACATGCTTATATGAAATTGTGATGGTTAATTTTACATTATCAAGTTGACTGGGCCATGGTGTCCAGATATTTGGCCAAATATTACTCTGGATATTTCTGTTAAAATATTTTTTGGGATGAGATTACCTTTTTTTTTGGCCACACTGCAGCTTGCAGGATCTTAGTTCCCCAACTAGGAGTTGAACCTGGGCCATGGCAGTGAAACTGCGAAGTCCTAACCACTGGACTGTTAGGGAATTCCCGAGACTACTACTTAAACAGTTTCAGTAAAACCTACTCTCCATAATGTGGGTGAGCCACATCCAATTAGTTGAAGGCATTAACGGAAAAAGACAGACTTCTCCGAAAGAGAGAATTCTGTTAGCAGATGGCTTCCGACTGGAATATCAACTCTTCCCTGGGTCTACAACCTTCAGTTTACCCCAGATTGTTGACCTGACAGACCCCCCCCCCCCGCCAATTTCAAGAACCAATTCCTTAAAATAAATCTCTCTATAGACACATGCTGTTGGTTGTTTTTCTGGAGAACCCCAATACGAAAACTAAAAAGTTGTCTAGCCTCTATCACTCAATATACTTACATACTAAGAGCCAGCCTGTTGAAGGCCTTCCATGGGGATGGGGTAAACCGTATTCCTATCCCGGGAAAGGGAGGTTTTTCTCTCATTCGTGTACATCACTCAAATACTTTAACTCAATTCAGAAAGAAATTTAATAAATGACATTTTCTACCTAGACCCTGCTGTAAAATACTAAGTTACTTTCGGCTCTTGATATATTTTAAATCAGGGGGAAAAATTATTCATTTAGGACTTGCCAGGACTTAAAATGTTTTTATATAGCTCAATGAATTTCAAAATAGGAAGAAGGCTCTATTCCCATTTCCTCCAAGAAAACCCTGAAGGCTAAATTTGTAATTTAGCCAAGATTTGAACCAATAATTCAAAATCATTATATGAACCCTAAACTCTTACTCTTGCTTCTACTGTTCCGAAAAGCAGAAATCATTAATGTTATATAGAAAAAGTCTCCAAGCACAGAACATCTGACTCATCAATGGATAATCAAAAACACACAAATACATAGAATAGTTGGACAAAGTCATTTAGACTAAATTGCATCCATATTTAAGTAATTGCCAGGCAGTTACTGAAGAGCCTAAAGATAGGTATTCTAGTGACCAAACCGGGATTAAAATATTCAGTAGCTAATTACTTTCCCCCCTGCCCTAATATAAAGCCCTTGGAACTAAGTCATTATATTTTAAGTGGTAAGCAGCATTTCATTATTCATAATTTTGATTCACTGATACAGCTAATCAGAGCCATCTCGTAACCCATTTCTACTAGTCAAGCTCCAGAATAAAATGGGAATATCTCCTATATTGTCTCACATGCTATTACATTCCATTCCAGTTTTTTGTTTTTAAATTATTAATTTATTTATGGCTGCATTGGGTCTTTGTTGCCGCACGCAGGCTTTCTCTAGTTGCGGTGAGCAGGGGCTACTCTTTGTTGCGGTGCGCGGGCTTCTCGTTGCGGTGGCTTCTCTTGCTGCGGAGCACGGGCTCTAGGCATGTAGGTTTCAGTAGTTGTGGCACAATGGCTTAGTTGGTCCACGGCATGTGGGAATCTTCCTGGACCAGGGCTCTAACCCATGTCCCCTGCATTGGCAGGTGGATTCTTAACCACTGCGCCACTAGGGAAGTCCCTCAAATAGTTCTTTCATTCAGTCTAAACAAGACTAACATTGGTCAGTAGCACATTTATCATGGCAAAAATTTCAGTTTTAGGGTACAGGTCTAGAGGAAAAAAAAGGAAGCTCTTGAACTTAAATCTGCTAACACTACTGGTTTTCCTAATGATCAACTAATTATCACTCATGGAGAAAAATGAATTTACTCCCTCAAAGTAAAAAAAGACTAAAAGTGTATCTTTTTTCTGCCTTTAAATTAAAAAAAAATTACAGGACAAAGTTTGCATTTCCTTTATAATGAATTACCGACAAATTCCTGACCCAGGAATCAAAAATTAAAATTCAGAATTTAAAACCAAGAAACAAGCTGAATCACGTATTTAATTAAGAAACTAATAATGCAATATTACCCAAATAAAAAGTAAGCACAGGGACTCCCCCGGTGGTGCAGTAAAGAAGTTGCTTGCGAATGAACGGGACACGGGTTCGAGCCCTGGTCTGGGAAGATCCCACATGCCATGGAGCAACTAAGCCCGTGTGCCACAACTACTGAGCCTGTGCTATAGAGCCTGCGAGCCACAACTACTGAGCCCACTCACCTAGAGCCCATGCTCTGCAACGAGAAGCCACTGCAATGAAAAGCCCGCGTGCTGCAACAAGAAGTAGGCCCCACTCACCACAACTGGAGAAAGCCAGAGTGCAGCAACAAAAACCCAATGCAGCTAAAAAAAAAAAACAATCCTAATCTAACACAATCTATTCATCCAAGGTAACAGTGTGAATCTATATATGTTCTCTTCCATCTCAATATGTCATGTAATGACAAGTTCAACAGCCAAGCAACCTCATCTTCTGGATGGACCAGTAAATTTGTACTGTACATGTCTGCAGAGTCCTGCCTCCTGTGAGTGGCCCTTATGAATAGTTTGGTTGGAGAAAGCAAAGTCTCCACTGTTGAAAGCTATGGAAGAGACTCTTAATTCAAACAGTATTAGGCTGGTGAATGAGGCAAACTGGAGCATGTAAAAAAAAACAAGCACATGCTCAATTATCATGTTCCATATTTCAGAGAAGAGGCATTAAGGATTTATGCTGTAAGTTTATTTACAAACATATCTAGGATGCTGAGTTCAAGAGTTTGATCCTTTTTTCAAAGAGACTGCACATCTTAAAATGCTCCTCTTCCTATCTGTGAATAAAAACATAAAAAATTAATGATATTAAAGAACCCATTCATTTAACAGAAATATGTAGTTTCATTAATATATTGTCTGTCCTTCAATTTATGACTGGTACATCAGAAAGCGTTTACAGTATCATGACTTTATTCATACTGATTTTCTTCATCATATGCACCAGAGTCTTCCCAAGTAATGGCTTGGATAAATCATTTCCCTTCTAAACTAAGACAAGTAGAGAAGTCTTTCTTTTCCAAAGTATATTTTGGAATTTATTCCAATCATCCCACAGAGCTTCCTTTAGTGTTACTTTTGCTGAAAATTCTGATTATAATTTAACTAAATATGTCCTTTCTTCTCACTCGGGGAATCTGCTAATCTTGCTGCACACAAGATTCCTTCAGGTATACACTAATATATACTGCCCTCAAGACAGATCAGCATTAATCAGTTTACTAGAACTTTACCTGGTCAAGTACCTGAGCTCTGGAACGAGACTGCCTGGGTAAAAATTCTGGTCCACCATCACTAGCTATGGAATACTGGGCAAGTTAACATTTTTTTTTTTTTGGTCTCAGATCAAGTTAACATCATCCACCTCAGTCTTGCCTGGTAGCCAACCTGAGCTTATTAAAGTGTGCCTGACAAAGCGCTGCACTCAATAAACACTGGTTTTCAGGCAAAGATACATTTGTTTATAGGTTTAACCTGTCTCCCTCAATGCCACACCCACACTTAACTTCAGGAATTACAACAACACATAATAGTGTATTTGTGATTTTGGGGGGGCGTGGTAAAGGAAGAAAGGAAAAAAGGGGAAACCTCTGTGAAGATTAGAAATGCATTAATTATTTACCTGTCTCATGGATTATTTTTTAAGCAGTTGGTGTCTTACTATATAGAAAGGTGCAGCAAATCCAGACCCAAAGTACAAAGTCATCAGAGCTAGTAAACGCCACTTGTTTTCCACTGAAAATGGTATATTCTGTTGGAAAAAAAAAAAAGAGGAAAAAAAGAGAAAAGAAACTGAACTTCAAATCATCTGATTTTATAAATCAAAAATAAGTATATAGGAAACGCTAATTTTTCCATAATCACTTTATATATATGCCATATACCATAACACTTTTTTAAACACTATCTTTCAAATCCTATGACCTCCATCACACAACACTAGAAGGTAAAAAAATACCTGGTTTTACTCATCAACTCTACCCCTCTAGACCCTTTCTCGGCCCATTAATACTAGGCTTCAGGTAACCCTCGGAGGGTGTTACTGCTAACTACCCGATTTAAACTACTTATACTTGAGGCTAAAACCAACTTCAATGAGTGCGGTTAATACCCCTAATTTCGTCAACTAGTTGGAGACTAGCCCCACACCACAGGCCCTCATATCCTCAACGTTTCAATGACTTTCACTTCGAGTCCGGTGACCTCTAGCTGGACTTTAAGCCGCAATACCTGCAGCCAGGCGCTTCAGGGCCCTCGATATCTTGAAGGGCGGGGTGGGGCGCGAGGGGGAAATGGGTGAGCACTAGTGTGAGGTAAGGCCTCTGGCTTTACCTACTCATTCCTTTTCGCGACTACGGCGCGCAGCCAGGGTCCTGAACTTTCTCCCTGGTCCCTGGAGGAACTGGAATGCTAGTCGACGTCCCATATCAAAACCCCGGCTTCCCATCTCTCTCTCCACGGCCCATAGGCGGCCTTGGAGTTCAGCCAGTCGCAGCCAAGTGCCCCCTACCCAACGGAGCCAGGCCCCTTCCATACTAACCTTCCCCGGGCCCTCCTCATAGTGGCTCCTACGGACCACAGAGGTTGTGAACCTCCGGATGCTTTGTCCCAACATAGCGCTGTTGGAAGCCCTGCGAAAGGCGCAGAAACTGAAGGCGGAAGAAATGGCTACAGCCTCCTTGCCTCACGACCTTGTTCCCTTGTGGGCAAGGATCGAAAGGGAAGATGGGAAATGGGGCAGAGCTCTCGAAACATGCGACAAAGCGCCAGCCCCCGAGGATTGTGGGAATTGTAGTTCAGAACATCGTGGTGCCTTGTCGGCCCTGAAAGATTGTGGGAAATGTAGTCTCGCCCAGGTTCCGGTAGGATCAGAACATACTTACCAGCAGTGTTTCTTCCAGACGTGAGTTCTTGTCGAGTTCTTGTCCGGGTTCTTGGGGCCTGTTTCTAGGACGATTTTTCTGAAGTTAGCGAAGCAGTTTCACCATGTGTGTTCTAGTTTATGGAAAAGGAAAATAAACCTCTCCCTTTTCTTTTTTTGTGACTATATGCTAAGTGTCTGTGATTTGCAGTACTACTCTGCCAGCGCTGCGAGAGATGTATATGCTCTTATCTCACCGGAAGGAAACGAAGCGTAAACACGAATAACCAAATAATATGCAGTACAAAGGATTTCAGAGAGAAAACTGAGTTGAAGTGCGAAGGGAAGGATTCCTGGAGATGTAGAGAACTAAGTAGAACAGAAATAGGAAGAGAAAACTCAAGGCCATAATGAGTATGGTATGTTGGAAATGTGGAAGAGAAAGCAGCCTCTGATCCGGAGCCAGCCTGGACCAGGAATTGGTGTTCTCCTGCTGAACCTAAACAATTTAAGAGGACATGCACATCAAAGTTTCTCTTGTCAGTGATGGCTCAAGGAAATAAGATCACTTTATTATATATGAACATAGACAAAACATGAACATTGTTCAAGTCACAAAAATGACCAAACATCACCATACCCAGTCAATACGATGACTTCTGCTTCTTTATCAATTACAACCTTAACCGTAGGCTAGTCTTCCTTCCTCCTACGTAGAATTTAGTAAGAGAGCAAAAGTCACCGGAAAGAAGCCCAAAGCCTGTTGAGTCCTAACATCTTACTGAGATCCGCAGGGTTTCTCTGGGTATTCAGTCTCCCTTACTGCAATGAGTAATAAACCCAGCTTCTTCATTTACAGATGTATTCCTGGTAGTCTTTGACTAGTGGGTATTGGAAGAAACTGGTCATAAATGAGGCTGGGAAAGTATTAGGTTAGATTGTGAAAGGCCCTGCTAACCTAAGTTTTCATCTGTGGCAGAGTGTACCTTGCTTCAGATGACTCATTTATACAGCAGTAGTAAATAAAGTCGAGTAGGATTTAAGTCTTGCTTTGAAAACTGGTTATAAAGTGTATGCTTTAATCTTTCTTTAGCTTTTGAAAGAGAAAAGCCATGTTTCACCTCGACAAAAAACATGAACAAAAGTGAAGAAGTTTTATCTCTACAAGTAACTTGTAATTGAGTAGAGATGCATGTAATGCATAATTGGTATTCTCCTCCTAATTGATAGAGGATGTATGATATTCAGTTTTTTAAAAAGTCCCCATCAATGTCTTTATGTATTAAAGGATTATGATTTAACTATAATTGGGAAATGTTTTCACAGTTAATAGTTAATGTTTTCTGAATTCTCTTTTTCAGTCTAATGTAAGTAATATCTCCTGTATATTTGGTTTATTGTTACTTCTAATTCACATTAACTGATGCTCATCTGTGTATCTGGCTTTCAGCTAACTCCAAAGGGAACTCTAGGAGAGATTCTAGTGTATGGCTTTGAAATTGTCTGCCTCCTCATGGGCTCTGTGACCAATTAAAGACAGTGGCAAATTCTTTTCATCAAGAGATACATAGGGTCTATGCCTTTTCTCCATGAATCTGGATGGACTCTGTGTGACTATTTTGACCAAGAGAATTTTCCAGAAGTAATGCTGTGCCAGTATCCTGCCCAGGCCTTATGATATTGGCAGCTTCCTTTTCTGTCTTTTGGAACATTTGCCCTTGCAACCCTGAGTTTCATGTAAGAAGTTTGACTACTCTGCTGGAGAGGCCTCCTGAAGAGTACTCAAGAATGCACGAAAAAAAAGTAGGGGGTTGGCTCAGGTGTCAGGTATGTGAGTGAAGCTATCTTGGATTCTCCAGTCCAGTCCAGGTGCCAGCTGAATATCACTGAGGGACCCCAGTCAATGCTGTGTAGAGAAGAGTTGCCCAGTTTAGCCCTGCCCAAAATGCTGATCTACAGATTTGTGAGATATAATTAAATGGTTGTTCTTTCAAGCCATTAAGTTTGGGGTAGTTTGTTATGCAATAGTAAATAACTGGAATAAGAGCTGCTCAGCTGAACCCACCAGCCTCCAAAACTATAAGAGAAAATAATAAATTGTTTTAAGCTGCTAAATTTTAGGGTAGTTTGTGATAAAGGAATAGAAACCTGGAACATGTATCATGCACAGTTTCTTATATATATAGCCTAACAATCTAAATTCAGTCATAATGGCTGGCAAGGAAAATGCAAATCACCCTGAGAACCTTTTGATTCAGTATGATACTCTTTTGCTATAAAATGAATTTTAAGAGAAATGAGACATTTCATGGATTGGAACAAAACAGAAAATATCTTTAGGGACACGAGGTTTACTCCCAAGCTGTACTTTAAAAATAAAATCCAATTATTTTAATAGTGAATAGAATGTATATCATAGAGTAAGCAATCTGCTTTTTAGACCCACATGAATCTTTGGAAACTTAAATTACATTATATAGAACAATATATCTAAAATTAAAGTACAATATTTGTCATGTCTCTCAACAGCTACTATATTAGATTTTTAGGAACTAGGTTAGGGTTTACTTAAATTGTTTACTGAAGAAATTATATGTTTCTGTCCTACATTGAAAAACTCAAGTTAACAAGTTTCTTTTGGTCTCAAGTTTTTAGAATTTCCTGCCACTGTAGCATTAAAGTCGGAATGCTGTGTTAACTTTTTTTTGAAATTTTACATTTGTAGAGGGAAAAAAAAATGGTTTTAGGAAAGGAGAAAATGTGATTCCACTGAGGCAGTTAGGGTTAGAAAATATGCTGCCAGCCTTCCAAATGATTTAGTGATGACCAACTGGAAGAAAAATTTCTGCAAAAAAGAAAAAAAAATGCTTATGTGATCAAGCTGTATATTTTACTCTTCATCTTGCTTTATTACTTTTGAACACCATTTTTTCCTTAAAAGCCTTTCATGTTTTTTATTCCAACTTTATTGCTTAATCTCAATGAAGCTTTAAGGATGATTCACTTTTTAAATATTAATTTATAGTTTAATTATTTGTCATTGAGAATTGCCAAATATAGGTAGGTACATTTTTACAAGGTGAACACAGAAAATAACATTTCTCAATTTGAAAATCAATGATTGTATTTATATTTATGTTCCATCTCCTTCTTGACTTAGCTTGCAATGATACTTGGTATTGCTTTGACTAGTTTTCTTTAAATTCACTATGGCATTTCCTGCTTGTGTCTATAACTGGAATACTAAATAATCAAATAGTTTCATTCATTTATTTTAAGGAAACATAATTTAAATGAGCAAGGGGATTTTGAAAATGAATTTAATTTAAAGTTAGAAGTAAGAGAAACAGGAGATATTTGAAAGTAAACCAACTTTCTTGCATTACTTACGTTGTTTTGTAAAGAATTGTGCAAATAGGGACTATCTGGAAGTCTTGGTTTATAACTAGGCCCTTTTTTGCTGATCAATGCATATAAAGTGCTGCTATATTTCTACCAGATTCAGGTGAGACTGCAGGAATCTGATCAAAGGCACTTTGTTCCTCTAGACAATGTTCCTCTTTACAGTCCAGAAAGATGTTTGTTTATACTATAACAGCTTTTGTATTTGGCTTTCAGTTTGGGCTTATAATTAAGAAAAATGGGTTTTCTTGAGAATAACATTTATGCAATTTGATTAAATTATTAGTGAATTCACCAAACAGTTCTTTTAAACATTTCAACTGATTATAAAATTATACAAAGTGGGTTAGGTTTAATTTCCAGTTCTCTTCACACCCTTCAATTAAGCTATACCCTCACTAACAGCATTTAAAACTGTATCATTGTCCCTGAATTGTGTTCAGCATCTCCTTACCACTTTATACTAAGGGATATTATAAGCAACAGACTTATGAAACTCTTGCTGGGTTTACTATGCGGATTTTTTTTTTCTTTGAGGATGTGTTTCAGTATATTTCATGATGTCATTTTTATGAGGACCCATAGGAGGAATTTCTCTCTGGTCTAAAATAAACATGCTTCTCCTGAGTAGCTGATTTGCTTTTGCCTTATGAGTACTGTGAATAACAAACTTTATTGCGATTTCTTCCTTATACTGATTCCTAGAAAGCTTAGAGCCAAATGTGTGACCTAACTTCAGTAGAGACTGTGAATGTATTTTGTGTACTTTACTTCTAGCTCCATCTTCTCTTTTTATTTAGCTTTGCTTCACTTTTCTACTCAATTTTATTTTATCTTGTTATATAGTATGTGTCTTTGTTCTATACCTCAAATGTTTTCTGAAACAATATTAGCATGTAAATAAGCTAATAAATTATAAATTCTCCTCACATAGAAAGTTGTTGTAGTGTTACTTACTTTATTGATTTTTCTCTTTGCTTTCTGGAGCCTGGGCTAGGTAAGGTAATTAAAACTAGCTAATGTAACAAATGATCCCCAAATTTTAATGGCTTAACACAATAAAGATTTATTTCTCACTTATGTCACAATCTGAATCAGATGTTCAGCATGCAATCTTCCACTTGGTAATTCTAGTGCCATCATCTTCTTGGGCCTCCACTCAATCCTCTGGATTGACCCTGCCTGCCACCATGCTAAGAAGAAGGTAGAGGCTCACACAAGGGTCAGGTTAGTAGGTGGCATGCACTATTTGTGCCTATATTCTATTATCCAAACCAATCTCATGCTACACAGATTTCTGTGTGTCTGAGAGGAAACTGGAAATGGTTTGGTTGAACACAGCATCTCCTCTACAGAGACCTTCTAGTTTCTTGCTGGAATCTTATGGAATACTTCTGCAAGAATTCAATATTCAGTGGTTATATGTTATCTTGGCACTTTGCTACAGTGGCTGCAAATCCTCATAATTCTTCTGTAATTTCCTGTTCCTGCACATTTCCCCAGATTTGCACACTCCAGGCAATATACTGTACCTGGAATCAGAATAACATGGTTTCAAATCCAAGATCTACCTTAACTGTTTAGCTTTGGGCAAGTTGTATGACCTTTCCTCATCTTTCAAATGGGGACAGTAATCTTATGTACTTTACAGGGTTGTTGGAAGGGTGTTTGGCTGCACCCCTCAGGCCTGCAAGCCTTGTAACTACCCAACTTCCAAACCAAAGTAAGCACCCAGAGATAGAGACAGAAACATCAACAGTTTAGTGGATAGGGGAGCTTACTGAGTTTGCAGCAAAATGTCCTGGAGTGCCACCCCATGGCAGACCGCAGAAGGCAGATCGCAGGAAGGACACAACAGCAATCTCACTATTCTCAGTACTGTGGGAGAAGGAGGCTACCATTTATAAGGGGGAATTGACTTCAGATAGGCTCATCAGTTACCAGGGAAACCAGCAGCTGGGGCAGGGGACAAGCATGTAGACAGTTTACTGATTAAACCCTACAGTTAAGAGGACTGGACAGTCATGTGAGTGAAGCAAGGACTGGTTGAGTAGGGGATGTACAGAGAGCAAGAGAACAGCCATCTTGAGTGGCCTGACCATACAAAGGGTCAATTGAGATATTTGCTGCTTCAGAGTGTTCTATTAGCAATGGGCCAGTGACAACCCCCTTTGGGGGATCCCCCTCCACGTGCCACTTTTTAATTAACTTTCTGTCTTTTCTCAACAGCTTGGCCACTGGAATATGTAGGTCTGAAATATTTTTTTAAAAAACTGATGTACTACTGTAATGTAAGCTCTCTGAAGGCAGAGAGTGGTTTTTTTTGTTGTTTTTTTCTGATCACTTATGTATCATCCTAAGTATCCTCTATAAAGACACTCAATGAATGAATGCTGAAAACAATTAATGAATAGTGTAGTAGTTTGAATTTAAATGCAAATACTATGTTTTGAGTGTAGATTATGATTTAGTTTTTAAAATCCACTTTATTGAGGCATATGTTACATGCAGTAAAACGTCTATTTTGAGTGTCCTGTTCAATGAGTTTGACAACTGTATGCAATCATTAAGCAACATCACAATTAAGATATAAAATAACAATCACCCATGAGTTACTTGTAGTAATATACTTTAAAAGGATTGATTTGTTAATTACCTCTGAGCACCCTAACCCCTGATGCTCAGATATTCTCAATTAAAGCCAAAACTGCACTCAGTCCTATAAAAGTAGGCCTTATTGCAGATTTTCTCAACAGGAGACTATTTACATTACGGAACAGATTATTTGTTGAGGGTGATGTCTTGTGCATTATGTAGGATGCTTAGCTACATTTCTGGCATCTACCCACTAGATGCCAGTAGCACTACCCCTCCCAAGCTATGGCAATCAAATACGTTTCCAAACATCATCAAAAGTCCCCTCTGCTGGCAAAATCATTCTAGGTTGAAAACCACTGCTCTACGGCCATCTCTTCAGGGCAAAGTGAGTCAACAGAACGCACACTTGATCTGAGCCAATGCTTTTGCACTTGCTGAGATCCATTGGCAGAATTGTTATGCTTCACCCTTTTCAGCAAGGTAAGGCTCAACTACCTTAGGATTCTGCATTCCACTGGCACTTTGCCCACTCCCTTCTCTGCCATCGTGTGCCATCCACTGCCTGTAGTGTTGAAGACTTATAAGCTTCTGTTGATCCTCCCCTCTGTTCCACACTGAATCCAGGGCAGATGGGAAGTGGTGTTAAAGCTTGCTTTTGTTTTATTCTTGCCTTGTGAATCTGTGTTCTCTGAGACCCACTCATTTAGAAGGTAATGAACCTATCCTTAGTTCTACCTTTAGAAATAGACAATTAGTTTTTAATTAAATGAACACATGTGCTTAGCACTGTATCTGGCAAGTAGTAATGCTCAATACATAGCAACTCTTATTATTACTTCCCTACCACTGTTTTTCTGTGCTGCTGCTATATTCCCCTTGTTTCCTTATACTAAGATCACTCCTACTTTCATCATACTTACCACACTTTCTCTGTTTGTATTCAGCTTTCGTATTAAGAGTATGCAGTCTAGTGGGTATGATAGATTTGAAAGTCTGAGTCATAAAGACCAAAGAAGTCTGACAGGGTGATTTGATAAAAATAATAGGATAATAAAAATAAGATAAAAATTCTCATACCTTTCCCTCTTAGGTGCCAAATTGGCCATCTTCTTTGTAAAAGCAATGCCCTCCATCTCTTGTACTTAACCTGACTTCTCTCAATGCTGCCATCATTGAAGAGTTTTAATGATAAGCTCTCCCATGAAGTCGTAATGGCACCATAGACTCAGTCTTTGTAAAAGTGAATGTGTTCCATTATTGTACCTCCATCCTATACCACAAAGCTACTCTTCTTCCCAATTTTCCTTTTTTTGGGTGTCATTCCCTTTTCCTGGTCATCCAAACCCAGAATCTGAGAATTGTCCTTGACTCCTTTTTCCTCTTTTCAAGGGACTTACCACTTAATGGGGTAGGGTGGAGAGAACGTCCAGATTGATAGAGGAAAAAAAAAATCATAGAATGTTATAAATAAGTAGAAATAGGAGGATCTAGACCCAAGACTGAGTCTTCTTTTCCTCACCTGTGCACACAGTTATCCAGTGTTACAATGATGACCATTTTAAGTGGGTATCTTAGTGCAGATAATAGCTGGTTATTTCTGTCTTAGTTCAAGTAGAAGGAAGATAGGAAAGTATTCCTCCAGCGTTGCTCTAAGTTAGAAGCTTTACACTGATTTTCTAGCTTCTGATTTCAAGGTCACGCCTGGTTGTTTATGAAAACAGTACCTACACTAAACACAGTTTGTAAGTAGAAAAACGTTGCTGTTAGTCTTCCAGCTTCTGAACGCTACTCCACTCCTACCACTCTGTGGGCTCTTCTTTCTGCATGTTCCTCTCCACGATTCCAGAAAACACACCCTCTCTTTGAGATAAAAAAGAGACTTTTATGAGATCTAAAATTAATAAATTTTTAATATGTAGACCACTGACATTATATTGGAGCACGAATGTTCTCTGAAGACTTTCCAAGTTAACAGGAATTGAAGCATAAGTAAAAGGAATAATGCTTCTACAGATAACTTCAGACAACATGAGGAGGAGGAAAATTCTTTGTGTCTGTTTTTGTTTAATCAGGAGAGAATGTTGTGGACAAAATTTAAAATATTCAGGTGGTTTCTGTACCATGTAATATTATAAAGTTATGGTAGTTTTTAGATAGTTTCTTTCCATGGCATGAGTTCAACTATATAATTTACATGTCATATTTTATTTTATTTTTAAAATTAATTAATTAATTAATTTATTTATTTTTGGCTGCGTTGGGTCTTCGTTGCTGCCTGTGGGCTTTCTCTAGTTGCAGCAAGCGGGGGCTACTCTTTGTTGTGGCATGAGGGCTTCTCATTGCAGTGGCTTCTCTTGTTGCAGAGCATGGGCTATAGGCATGTGGGCTACAGTAGTTGTGGCATGTGGGCTCTAGAGCACAGGCTCAGTAGTTGTGGCACACGGGCTTAGTCGCTCCGCGGCATGTAGGATCTTCCTGGACCAGGGCTCGAACCCGTGTCCCCTACATTGGCAGGCGGATTCTTAACCATTGCACCACCCTATCACCTTGGGGGTGCACATGGATGTGGTTCTTAAAGATCAGAATCTGCATGGATTTCATCAGTGAAACTTTATTCCAGAGTATATCTAACTTCTATCATCATAATGAAATGGTCATTTACACCACTAAGTTTGAGGTGGTTTTTAATGCATCAATATATAACTGGAACAGAATGAGGTCCTGCCATTGATTTTGGGATCAGGCAGTGGGCTTGTGTCTCAGTTGTTACATGGCATTCTGTGTGTTTTGTGCCCAAATTTCCTTCTTTTTGAAAGAAAACCAGTCATATTAGGCTCATCCTAATATCCTCATCTTAACTTGATTATATCTGCAAAGACCTTATTTCCAAATAAGGTCATGTTCACAGGTACCAGGCAGGTGTTCTGACTTCAACATATCTTTTTGGGAGACACAATTTAACCCATAACAGTGGAGCACCAGAAAAGCTGAGAGAATCTGGCCAGGGCACCAACACCAAAGACTGCAAGAGCTTTCTAAGTTCCTACTGCATTTGGTCTTTAGATACACTGAATTACTGGCTTACCAAAAATGTTCAGTTTGCAATTTTCATATGTTTCAATATTCTTCTTGCCTAAACTATGTCCCTTTGCCCCTCTGCTTGGTGAAAGACTCCTCATCTTTAGGATGTACTACTATATCCTGAGTGCAGCCTTCCCTGGCCCTCCCAGTCTCTCTATACCAAGTCACTCACTCCATTCCAGATGAGCTTGTTTATTAATTCATTCAAATTATTTTAATGCATATTATGTGGCACAATGATAGATACTAGATACCTTACTTGGTTACTAGGAATACAGACCTTAGCTCTAAGGTAGATTACGGACTACTAGAGGACACTAAAGATAATTATAACAAAGTTCAATAAATGATAAAGTGGTCATAGCATACTGTGGGCACTTAGGGGAAGAACACCAAGCCCAGGCAATGGCAGAGATGCAAGGGATGACACGAGTCAGGAAATTTTGATACAACAAAGACTAACATCTTAAATGCAAAAAGTACTTCTAAATTAGTCCTTTAATGAAGCATCTATTTTTGACTCTAAAAATATTCTCTACTACGTACTTATCTGTTTAATTAATCTATTCATTGAATCATTCATTCTTTAAATTTGACAGTTATTTCTAGATTGAGGCACTGAGTTAAGTTCTGTCAGAAATATGTCTGAGCTGTTTTAAAACAAATGCTAAGTATAGGTAATGGAATAAAATATACTTACCTTCTTTAAAGTTAATGGAGCAACTTATTTTGAACTGTTGATCAAGCTGTATTTATCTATAATTTATTAGCTTCCTAGAAAAAAATTTGTCAATCTGTAATTTGTATATCTCAAAGCAGTCCTTAAATATTCTAAAGGTAATTTTCCTAAACAGACATTTCAGAATGCTTGCAATTAGAGTTACAAGTTATGATTGTCTGCAATAGTAATTTTCTTGTCAATGGAAATAAGCTGCTCATTATTTTTTTAAAAAGTATATCAACCATTATTCCTATTTAGAATGCTACCTTTTCTCCAGAATCTGATAAAATACTCAACTTTCTACTGCCAATGCAGTAAAATGTGAAGGAAGACACCAACCTTCAAAGACTGACAATAAAAATCTACACTTAGTTTTGAGAGATTCATTTTAATATCATTACCCTTAAAATAGCAAGTTTGGGAGACAAAAATGTTTTACTTTTACATTTGTCAGTCAAAGATTTACAAGCATTCATATTATTAACACAAATGGATACATAGTATTTCACCAGTTCATCCAATTTCTTGTATTCATAATATTACATAATAAAAGTGTAACTTTAGTTGACTTCTCCTTACTATAGGCATACTCTATGTTTAGATAATACAATAATAAATGAAACAGAAACATTAGGTTCATTGGTTTACAGATAGAGTATTAGCTTTTTCTTTCTAAATAAATCTAGAACAAGGTTTGGCAAATGTTTTTTGTTAAATGCCTTTTACAGCCACATTAAATAAGAAACTGATATACATTCTTTTTTTTTTTTTAAGATGACTTTTAAGAAACCTGAAATGCATATAGGTTAGACAATAGAAATGAAAAGGTTTTCAGCCTGGCCTTTATGAAGGAGTTATTCTGCTAAAGGTAATATTAGTTGTCTGATAGGCCAACAATTGAACCTCTTTGTGACAGTATCAGCACTGGCTTCTCCTGGCTCATTCTGGGCATGTGAGAAGTCAGTCAGTGGTAACTGCTACAGGGCCTATATATTAGTAGTAACTGGTTAAAATAAACCACTAAGACTATAAGCCTGGATGTGCCACTCTGCTTCAACAGTATATCCTTCTAGCAAACCTCACCTATCTAATCCAGTGAGTTTTAACTCTAAATCTTATTTCTTTCTTCTTTCCCTAGCTTTTTTCCTTTCTTTCATTTTCCTTTTTTTTTCTCTTGAAGAAAAATTTTTCATGTGTTATTAATAGGAATTCACATGTGGTGTGGTGGAACATTATCTCAGAAAGTCATCAGAATGTGAGACTGCTTCCTTGGAACAGTTTTGTGCTGTTGTTTTAAAAAATAATAATAATTAAAATCAGCTGATGTGAATAAATATGTCAATGTGAACTTGAAAAAAAAATTGGTACTATTGTTCAGGCAAGGAGATCTGACCTTTCCAGAATACTGATTGCTGAAAGTTACCCTACAGGTAAGTGGTGGGGTCTATATGGGTTTTGAACGCAGCTTAATATGAGTGCCTGGGCTTTTAAATAAAAACATATGGAAGTTGCAAGTTTACAAGGAAAGAAACTTTGGTACTGTTTTCATTATTTCATTATTATAATTTCATTATTTCATGCCTTCATCTACTCTTTGGGACTGGCTCTAGGGCTCCACTGCTTTTACTTTCACGCTTTGGTATAATTTCATGTCAGAAAGTGTGTGGACATTAGGAGTATAACTCCTACAGCCAGAAATCTGAGAAAATTTGGTCACTAAGCGCTCCATTAGGCTGACGCGAATTGTCCCTCATTTTGTTATTTATATAGTTAGTAAGGATCAATACAGTTGAGTATTATTAGCCTTCAGAAGAAGGAGCAAGTGGCAGTAGTTCATAATCTGGTGGAGTTCTATGATAATCATTCTCTAATGCCTTTCAGTTAGAGTTCTTAGTGAAGAGCCATTTCAAATAATTTGGCACCTTACATTCATCAGCCCTGGAGTGAGACGAGAGGGAAGGGAGTGGGAATCCATTATTCTAGCTGCTAAATTGCCCCTTTTTGACCGCGGTCTCGTCTATAGGGCCAAAGTTTTGGATGAAGTGTTCTCTGAACCACAAATTTTATGTAAAATAATTTCCTTCTCAAAACCCCAAAACCTGACTTTTTAAATCTGTCCTGATTCTGTCCTATTGGGGCATGATGGATCCACTAGCATACAAATATTTTATATTACTCTGCTCCCTAAAAAAAGTCTCCCTTGATTCAATATTTCAGTGTTACTAGTGCCCTGTTTCTCTGCTTCAGTCCATAAACTCTTTAAATTCATTGTCTTCATATAGTATCTCTACTTCCTTATCTATTATTTGCTCCATCTCGTTCCATTCTGGCTTCCACCTCTACCACTCTACTTAATCTTGTCAACATCACTGGTGTTCTACATTTTGTCAGCTCCTCTGTTCATTTTTCTCTGGTCACTTATCTTATTTGAAAGTAGTGCAAGATCTATTTGACCATTCCCTTTGTCCCAAGCTCCTTTTTTTCTTTGTCTTAAAAATACTGCTTCTGGCTGTTGAGTTAAGAATGATGAGGAGAGGGCCAAGAATGGATTCTAGGAGACCTGTGGGAAGGCTGTTGGTGATAGTAGAGTTTGATGACAGATAATAGTAGATTCGATGGGGTGTTCACAATGGAGATGAAGATAAATGAATATGAAAATGATATTTAGGAGGTAAAATTGGAAGTTCTTGGGGACTGATGAACTTTGGTTCAGTTTTGAATATGTTGAAATTGAGCAGCTCCAGACATCCAAATAGAGATATTGAATAGACATTGCCCATAGTGGATATGGACCTCAGAGAAGAATTCTGAGATAGAACTAATTTAGGGCCTCTTCAATTTAGAATTGATTTGAGGCAATGGACTTGGATATGATTATTTAAGAAGAGGGTAAATTGAAAGAGAGGAAAAAAATACTATAGCCTATGATGTATTATAGTTCTTCGTTCACTTAAAAGAATGGCTATAGAGTAAGTGTGGATATATAGGAAGTGACAAGATAATAACTCTTGGAGTTGTTCTTTTTATTCGTTATCTCATGTGATACATTTTTCTTTCAGATTGTGATGAGACAATGTAGTTGAAGGCACATGAGCAGTAGATTTTGTCACACCTGTCACTCTACTTTTAACAATACATTTCGGCAATAGCAAGGTCTTTTATGATGTATAAAGTCAATATTCAGTATAATAATTCTATATTTGATTATGATGATGAAGTTTGATATAAATATCTTTCTCCTATTTTAAAAGAAAAGTTTCGCTACAGCTATGAAATTCATTGAGTGCTTTGCTGTTGTCTGGGAATATCACATTCATATTTTTTCCCCTTAGCTGCTTTTGAAATGCTTTAGCTTTAATGGTTGAGGTTGCAGTATATAATAGTGTTTTTTTGCACCCTAAACAAATAGAATTTTAAAAAATGTTTGAGTAAACATATAATCCACAGTGGAAAACTAAATAACAAAATGTATATCATACCTGCATTGGGAAAAAAGAATATATATATATATATATAGAAAGTATGCTAGCTTTAATATACTTAGAATCAAAAAATGAAAAACATTCATTTGTCATAAGTGTTGTTATATGAATGGTATCTTCTTAATAATCTAATAGTACTAATTTATGTGGATTATTAAGCTGTATAACTGCATTGAAATATTCTTTTTACATGTGGAAAAAAGATGTGTGTAAATAAAGGAAATAAACCATTCTAGAAGAAGCATTTTAGTAAACTTAAATGTAGGAAACTACTTAATTACTCTGAAATTATTCTTTTGCTTGAGTATCATCTTTTACTAGCATACATTAGTCACTTTTGTGAACAAAACGGAAAGAAAGTGAATGAATTTATTCAAGTTTTTGATATTTAAGTAGAAAGAATGAAAAGAGTTTCCATTAATCCTTTGAAGTTAATTTATGTTTTCAGAGCATATTTGATAACCAGATTTTCCAATATAGATTTCTGAGAAAATGACAAATAAATTACAAAGTAATTGATGATAAAGACCCTTTTGTTTGTAATTCATCGCACAAAAATTCAAAATGCAATACTACATATGTCTTTCATTTGTGGTAAATATAGCCTGAAGTGAAGAATTTCTCTGGAAATATAAAAATATATTGGGAAATCTATTTTTCAAAAATGTTTCCAGAAATTCATTTATTACACACTGTAAATAAATCTATGTTAAGCTAATATCAGTATATTCAATATGTGTAAACTTCAAAACATCTGAAACATCCCCATTTCCTATTATTATTAATAAAATATTTGTACAAACCAACTTTACATTTTATGAAATCATAAAATACACACACTATTCTCTTCCCTAACGATGCCAAATGATGTTACTTTTTCTTACATTTTCTCCTTCTAATGATTTACTCTTCTAAGATTATCTCCTGAATGCATAATACTGAAACTAAAACTACCACACTGGAAATTTATTACTTCAAGCAAAGAAATTTTAACTCTGTGACGCTAGAACCATCCTGAATTGTACCCCACCTCTTCCCCCTGCAATCCCAGGAAAGTGTTTAGGGCCTGGACTGTTAAGGAATGATTTTGCTGACATCCTGAGGATGACTTTCCCACTGAAAACCCCAAATCTTTATTTTCTGGGCATGCTCTCTTCCTGAAAATGTATACTCTTACAGAAAATACACATTCATCTCAGGTGTGTTATGAAGCTAAGCTAAAAATCAAATTGATTAAGTTTGTTGAATGGTATGTTTCTTTCCTTTTGGTTTGATCTGAGATTTATTTTCTCATTATTCTTGAGCTCTGTGAGATATCTGGTTATAATAGAAAGTAAGTTTGACACCTTAGTAGGTTTACTTCCGTTCTGGTCAGAACTAGACACATATGGTAATTTAGTTGAATTGCAGAAGAAATCATGGCATTGTTGCTCAAAAATGACTACCTAAAAAAAACAACAAACAAACAAACAAAACCCTCCCTGTCAGCCTGAGTTACTAAACTCTGTATATCCCGGCTAGATTGCAGTCTTGTTTAGCTCTGTAAGCTACACTTTTCCCTACCACCTCAACCATTCCCATGCCCTCATTTCTCTTAACATCTACTTCACTGACTACACACACTTATGCAACAAATTAAATAAGGTTGTCTTTTTACATTTGATGGTATTTTAAGCTAGTTAGAAAGCGGGAGATTCTGACTGCCATACTAGGAGTTTAGAAATGGTGTTATATACTGACATGTGATATTTCAAAGAATTTCTGATTCAACTAGCTTTTATTCTTAAGGATGACTATTTCATAAAATTGAATGAAATGATGGACTCACATAGTAACTATATGGACAAATCTATATGTCCAGTTTTTCATTTATAGCCTGGAGGAAATTCATGGCTTTACTCAATGGAATATTCACAATACACAGGAAACAGAGACTGTAACATAATGAGTAGTGGTGGATTAACATCAACAATGTCTTCTAGCATTTGTTTCCTCCTCTAGGAATTTCCTTTCAGCCTCTGTACATTTTTCTAATTGGTGGTTTGCTTTTTCTTATTAATTTTTAGATTCTTCATAAATTTCATTTAACAATTCATTGTCACTCATGTTAATAACAAATATCTTCTCCTAGTCTGTGTCTTTTTTTTCCAGTTTATTTTGAAATAATTGTAGCTGCACAGGAAGTTGCAAAAATAATATAGAGAAGTCCTATGTATCCTTCACCTAATTTTCCAGAACATAACTATAGTACAATATCAAAACCAGAAAATTGCCATTGGTACAATGTGTGTGTATGGTTTTATATCATTTATCAGATGTGTCAATCTGTATAACCACTGACACAATCAAGAGACAAAACTATTCTATTAACACAAACATCTCCCCATCATGCTATCCCTTTATAGTCACACCTACCTCCCTTTTCTCCATAATCCCTAATTCCAGGCAACTATTGATCTGTTATCCATCCTTATAACTTTGTTATTTTGAGAAAAGTATGTAAATGGAATCATACAGACTGTGGCTTTTTGGGATTAGCTTTTGCAACTGAGCATAATTTTCTTCATAGATCATTATGTCTTCTGTAAATAGGGGCAGTTTTACTTCTCCCTTTCCCATCTGTATGCCTTGTATTCTTTTCTTGCTTTATGACATTGGCTTAAACTTCCAGTACTATGTTTAATAGCAATGGTGAGAGTGGATATCATGTCTTTTCTTGATCTTTGGGAATAGTATTTAGTGTTTCATCATTATGTATGATTTTGGCTGTAGGGTTTTTGTAGATGTTCTTTATCAAGTTGAAGTACCCTGTTTTCTGAGAGTTTGTATCATGAATGGGTGTTTTAATTCTGTCAAATGAGTTTTATGCAGTAATTGATATCATCCCATGATTTTCTTCTTCAGCTTGTTAATACAATGAATTACACTGTTTGATTTTCAAATATCAAACCAGTCTTGGATCTTTGGAATAAACTCCATTTGGTTATGGTATATGATTATTTTCATATATTGCTGAACTCTATTTGCTAATATTTTGTTAAGAATTTTTATATCTATATTTATGAGAGATAATGGGCTGTGGTTTTCTTTTAATTTTTTTAGTATTGTCTTTGCCTGGGTTTTGTATCAGGATAATATTAACTTCATAAAAGGTAAGGTGTAGATTGTTGATTTGAAAATTATCCTTTTTTCTAATGTAAACATTTAGTGCTATAAAATCCTCTCTGCTCTGCTTTAGCTGTGTGCCACACATTTTGATTTTTTTTTTTTTTTTTTTTTTTTGCGGTGCGCGGGCCTCTTACCGTTGTGGTCTCTCCCGTTGTGGAGCACAGGCTCCAGACGCGCAGGCTCAGCAAGAATTTTTGGATTCTTTAGAGGCTGCAGCACTACAAGTTTCACCAGGATGTGGAATTCTACATTAAACCTCTCTTGACCTCCCACCCCTCCTCAGACCCAGGAATTTGCTAAGGTCCCCTCACTTTGTCACGTCAGAATTATTTAAGTGGTCCTTTAAGATAACTAAAGCTGGGTGACCGTCCTGTGCATACTGGAAACTCCTCATCCTTGCCTTGCCAAACAGTGGCAGGAGCCTACAGTGAGGGCATTATTGCAATCTGCCCCCATCTTTCAGTCCTCATCCTGTTTGAGTTCCTAGAAGAGAGAGGGTTTTTATTAAAAGCTGACAGATCCACTATGACAGGAAGAAGCTGTTTGGGACTCCCATAACAGATCATAACACCAAGAAGGAAAGAGACATTCTTTTCCTTTTTACCAGGGCCCTGGTGCAGATTTGGCATCTCAGGCTCTCCATCGCTTCAGTGGCAGTAACTTACAGAGAGTGTGCTGTCTGGAAGAAGATGGCAAGGACTCTGGTACTAGATCCTGAAGGCAGTGGCCTTTAGCAGGCAGGAGATAAAAAGCAGCTTTGGGTCTTCCCTGGTGGCGCAGTGGTTGAGAGTCCTCCTGCCGATGCAGGGGACACGGATTCATGCCCCGGTCCGGGAAGATCCCACATGCCGCAGAGCGGCTGGGCCCGTGAGCCATGGCCACTGGGCCTGCGCGTCTGGAGCCTGTGCTCCTCAATGGGAGAGGCCACAACAGTGAGAGGCCCGCGTACCGCAAAAAAAAAAAAAAAAAAAAAAAAAGCAGCTTTGCCTGGCAAAATGGAGTGTACAAGGCTGAAGCTGTAGGACTCAGTTGTGATTATCACAGCAGCAATGACATGTGAAAAATGCAGGGTTGTTAGATGGTAGTAATGGCACCATGCAGGCTGCAATGCCCAGCAAAGGCAGAGCATTAAATGGACATACATTAGTTCCAAAAATAATTTAGGTACCCTAGGGGACTTATTTGTTTATTTTAGGAGACTGTGAAGTAGTTATACATTCAAATTTGTACAGTTGAGAGAAAGACCCAAGTGAGTCATTAATATTACTATTATTTAGGTTGCTCCATGTAGCTGCTTAGACGTCTCAAAAACATAGGTTATATGTGAATTTCAATAACCCTCGAATGATAAAAACAGTAGGTAATGGTATGTTTAAAAGTCAAATACAATCACAATTCAGATTGAATCAGAGATTCTAGCTACTTTAAAGTTAAAAGTTTTAGAAAGTAGTATTAATATTCAGAACATCAGACTACAGTTTAGTAATTTTAGTGTTACCGAATGAGTTAAAGTGTTAGTATACCTTCCAGATTTTCCTGATTTTTCAAATATTATACTTAAGAGATTGCTTAGTAATTGCTAAAATTTTAAATTCCAAACACAGAAACAAAAATTTCTCTGCATTTCTTAATGAGAAGCCTAACATATTTTTAAAACAAACAAACCAGAAGGCATCCCTGGTCTCCTAAACTCTATTTTTAGAATTTGAAAATTATACATTATATTTTTACAATAAGAAATTTTATCCAAAATTAAGAAGGTCATGGTTCTTAGGTCAACTCTTCTGGCATTTTAATTACTTATTTGTTTTAAAATACATATATATTATTCTTCCTATATAAATTGCTCTCTCCTGATATAACTAACTCATCAAAATCATTCCTATCTATTAAAATCAGACTCATATTCTTTTCCTGAGAAATTTCTCTTGACCATGTTAACCAGAAATAGATTCTCCTTCTTAACTCCAATTATAATTGTGTGATATATTTTATTTTATAGTATTTATTACAGACTGCTTGGTAGTATACTTGTTTCAATACCTGTCTTGGCTCTATTACCATATCTGAGCATGTTATATCCCCCAAGGTGGGTCTCTAGCACTGGACACTGTAAACAGCTGATGCTCAGCAACACTATTGAACAGATAATTTTTGATCTGCTTACAGATAACTTGATTAAATGTTAAAAATCTGCAAGTAAAATTTTAGATTTTTTATTTATTAGAAGAAAGACAACACAATAGGAAAATAGGCAAAGGATAAAAATAAGAATTTCATGAAAGAGCAAATCCAAATGGCCATTAAATGTATTTGAAAGGGTACCCAACCCACTGAGAGTTTTGGCAAATGAGAACAAAAGTCAAAATGCGAGATTACTTCCCACTCATCAGACTGGCAAAACTAAAAGAGTGATAGCA
This sequence comes from Mesoplodon densirostris, assembly GCF_025265405.1. Lineage (NCBI taxonomy): Eukaryota > Metazoa > Chordata > Mammalia > Artiodactyla > Ziphiidae > Mesoplodon > Mesoplodon densirostris. The sequence continues at coordinate 70,537,576 of NC_082663.1, read as the reverse complement.
AGACCTCTGGCAATGATGTGGGCAAAATGGTACTTACTGACCTTGCAGTGGAAGAGGCGAGCTTGAATGCCTGCTTAGAAAGCTATATGACAACATAATAAGAATAAAAAAATACATATACTTTTTTTTTTTTTTTTTTTTTTTTTTTGCGGTATGCGGGCCTCTCACTGTTGTGGCCTCCCCCGTTGCGGAGCACAGGCTCTGGACGCGCAGGCTCCGGACGCGCAGGCTCCGCGGCCATGGCTCATGGGCCCAGCCGCTCCGCGGCATATGGGATCCTCCCAGACCGGGGCACGAACCCGTATCCCCTGCATCGGCAGGCGGACTCTCAACCACTTGCGCCACCAGGGAGGCCCCTACATATACTTTTTGACCCAGCAATTCCACTTTTGGGAATGTATCCTATAGAAGTAAGAACAAAAATCTTACAGGATTGATTATTACAGTATTTTTGAGGTGGGAAAAGCTGCAAATTAAAAAAAAATGCTTGCTAATAGAAGAGTGGCTAAATACATTTTAATATATCACTTGAAATTATCCTGGCATTAAAAGACTTAGTTCTGTAACTTTTGTCTCGCAAAATAATGTTCAAAATTACATGAAGAAAGATTCAGTAGGGTCATAGATGAAGCTATAAGGTAAAGATTACCCCTGGCCTCCAGGATTACTGAGTTCTCACCTCCCCTAACCTCTTCTAGTATTTTTCTGTATCGTCTAGGATTTGATAACATACTGCTTTATATTTCTAGCTAGCTATTTTTATGTATATTTCTTGCCTCCTTGGTCCCTTGACATTTTACATTTTCTCTTCACAATGTTAAGGCTTACTCTTTGTACATAGTAGGCAGACAGGAGATCTTTTTTGATTGATCGGTTGTTTCCCTGAGTGAAAGTTGTTAACAGATGACAGGCCTGAGGCCTTGGTATTTGTCAGTAAAACCGTTTCCTTCTCCTGTCCCATTGTGCACTGAGGGGTATAGCTACTCTCTTCAATTATTCAATCATTTTGTTGATGAAAACTTGGAGAGTCTATTTGTAACAGAACATAATAAAAATGTGAAGCCATAGCCATTAATAAATAACAGAACATATGTGTCTGTTTTCCAGTAGCAAGCAGAGTTTAAGTCAGTATTCATGTTGTTCAAAATTAGGTAAATCACCACAGACAAGGAAAATTACGCCATAGCTTATGCGATCAGATCAAAACAGCAGTCATTTTCTCCACCAATGATTCCTATTAAATGAATTGTATGCTAACGGTTTCCAATAATGAGTTGGGTTTAATAAATTATGTACTCTTCATAACTTTTTAATGTACATCCTTCCAAGATTGGTCTGTTCCCAGAAGGGAATTTATCAAACGGCTTCTGCACATCAGAAATAAAAACAAAATGAATGAAATTGAGGTGGCTGAAGCATAACTAGTGGTAATGGGATTGGTCTTGCTTCACTTTCTCTGTCACCCACCAGACATGAAAAATCTCCCACGAGTGGCTCAGTGTTATCTTTTTTCCTGAGTTTTTGTTTTTCCTATAAACATTAGATATTGGCTACTGACAACAATAAGGTAGTTTTGTGATTGATCTGTGCATTTCTCTATTGCATGAAAAACTTTATTTCTGAAATAGAGTATGTAAAATAAGGCCACTGAGAATACACAAACACATACACACATACACACCTAAAGATGTATATGAGAGACCATAGACAATTTATCCAACAATTTCTTTTAATCTTTGATGTTGGTAGTATAACAAAGAAACATTAAAGGAGAAACATATCAAAAGTGATATTAGAGATGTTTTTTAGGTTTTCACAAACCATCCAGAGAAAGTAGATTCTATTGGCTAGGAATCACCTAATAAACATAGCATTCACTTTTGCATTCTAAACTAAATATCTGAAGTCACCCTTTTTTATTATTCACTTTGTTAAATACTCAGTCTGATTGAACAGACTTCTTTCCATTCAAAAATAAACTTGATCTTTGGGAAGATGCCATATAATTAATCCCATCCATTTTGCATCATCCAGTGTGTAGAGAGAATATACCTGATTTTATTGGAGGAGGAAGAAGGATTCTTTATGAACTTTATATGTAAACAGCAAATTTATTTTCAAAACATGACACTGTTACGGTAAAGCATTTTTTCAGTGGGATAGGTGGTAAAGCAGGTGATTGTTGCACTTGCTGCCCCATGTGATTAAGCCAACACTGATATGTTGTTTAAAAACTTGTTACCATATTAGAACTGCTAAAGGAAAATTAGAGACAACATTATGTGTTTGCCAAACCAATTTCTTCTTACTCCTGGGCACATAACTTGACTGCATTTCCCAACTGATTAGACTGGGTTACATGACAAAGTTCAGGTATTGGAACTTTTCCCCATTACCTCTCTCTTTCCCCATTACTTGGCTGCATATAAGAGAGGTGGAACCATACTGGAAGAAGCCTGGGTTGTGGATGATTACATGGAATGCAGACTTCTGCTAACCCAAATTTGACTGCAGTGATCATGGAATGAATTCCTACTGGGTTAAGACACTGAGATATTGGATGTTTGTTATAGTAGCTAGCTTTTTTGACTGATATATTATGTACTCAGCAGGATGCTTTCATATGTAAATAAAGTCATTTATAATCTCACACAACAACTAGTCTAGAGTTGGTTAAATTCTAGTGTTGACAAATTTAGTGACTCAGTAAAGTCCTGGAGTATCCAGATTTTTGCATCTTTCCACTGCAGATTTTTTTTTTTTTTCCATTTTGCATCTTTTTTCTGCAGCTTCTTAGTCTGGCTCACCTCTTGGACACAAAACAGCTCCTGCATTCCTAGACAACATACAGAGAAAATAATGGCCAGAGGGAGTAAAACTACATTTCTCCCCTTTTCTCTTTTATTAAGAGCAAAGAAATCTTCCTTAGAAGCCACCTTGCAGACTTTATCTTATGTTTCATTTCCCAAAATTGGGTCATATGACTTTTTCTGAACCAATCACTCCAAAGGAATATGGTGTAACTAATCAAGGTGTAGCCCTTGGGAACTTAAGTCTTTTCTAAAATATGTGGTCAGTAATACCTAAACAAAACCAGGATTCTTTTAGCAAAGAAGAAAAGAAGGATGGCTTTCAGACAACCAACAGTATATATTCAGATCATTTAAGGTTTATTGAAGTCAAAAATTGCAGATATTCTCAAACTGTTCTGGCCAGATAGGTAATAAAACAACATGCTAGTTTAAGGGCAGTGCTTGAATAATAAAAAAGTAGAACTGGCTAACTATGCAATTCATATATCCAAAGTGAGGTGGTATTCAATTTCTATAGTATTAAAGGTATACATTTAATCTTCTAAGAGAGGATAGTGGTGTGGGTGCGGTTGCTAGCAACTTTGACATTCGTGTAAAGACATGATAGCTAAGCATTTAAAAAATTGTAGATAGATATGGAAACCATGAAAATTATATGTGTTCAAATCTCATCTAGAAAGCCAGAAGGATGACTATATTTACTCAGTTTAGGTTATTATTGCATAAACAATATAGTATATTTTGATCATAAGAATTAAATAATTCCAGAGGTCAAGAAGGCAACTTAGAGCTGTTGAACCAGATTCTGCATATCACAGACAAGGAAACAATTCTGTAGTTTTGAAGGCACTTGTACCAGATCATATAAAAAGTAAGTCCCTGGCAAGGCAGGAACCACAGTAGAATTTAGGATTAATCAGGTTGGTCTTGCAATCTTTGTTATTTGTCTGGGGAGGTTCTCTTTCATCATTTCCTTATGAACTCTTAGATTTTTTAATCATCAACATCTGCTCAACACTCAGTCTCTAGGATTAAGTTTTATCTTCCATGTTTAGTATCAATACTGATTAGCAGGAAAATAGCTAGTACATGTCCAGCAAGGCCAGGATTATATGCAATCCAAGGAAACCCAATAGGGAGGGAGTGCACCTATGACATGGCTCTTTCTGAGAAACAAGACCAAGGTCTAGCAGCCAGTGGAGCTATGCTTAATATATCAACCACTTGCCTTAATCACATCTACTTTCATTGTGCACTGATCAAAGGGTTTGCTTAATATTCTTGAATGAGCTTTGCTTTCCTTTTCTTTCCTGTCTTTGTGACTGAGAGTAAAAAACACATCAAACTTTTTGTCCTGCTGAGTGTATCTCTCTCCTACCTATGAGAAGGCTTAGATTAATGACTTAGAAGAATCTTAGAGTTGTTTAATTTTCCCTGGTGGTCCAGAATATGTGCCTCAGTGGAAATGTAAACAACCTCAAATTTCTCCCATGCTGGCGCAGTATAGTCTAAGGAATGTCTCAATTTCCATTTATATGGGGAAATCTTTTTTATGGAATGACCTTGGACCTGACCCATTCCAAAGATGTTTTATTTTTCTCTAGAGGTAACAATCATTATTTTTCTACAAGAGTAACTCATATCCCAGCATCTTTAGAGACATCTCTTGGAAAGATGCCTCATGGCATTCCAGTATACCCTAACAAGGGGCTGCATGATGGTAGCATTACAGCTTTGGTCATCAAATCTCAACAAATAAAATCCAATGTTTATTTGTCTATCAAATGTATGTGTATATTTGCAAAAGTGTATATGTGTGAAAAACAGCTACTTAGTTGGCCTGTTTTGTTTAATCATTTGTATATGCATGGCTACAGAAAATGATCATTACTGAATATTAAGGAAGAAAAAACTTTAGGAAAAGTTAGAATCACTATTGCATATGCTAACACTTTTTGGCACATACAGATTCTCTAAAAGTCTTAGTGAGAGGGTAATGGTATTTCTAGAAGGATATAGAATAGAAAATGTCTTTTCCATATAAATAAACAGTGGTGTAGGTGTTTATATTGCTGGCTTCTCGAGTCACTGGTCTCTGGATATCAAAATACTAACAACAACAACAACAGCAAAGTCCTTGGTACTATGTTTCAAATGACAATAATAGGGCTTTATTCCCATTTGTCAAAAATTCTTAACTGAAAATGAGAGAAATCAGAATTAATATATTGACTTTTTCACATATTAGTATATATCTTTATCGTGTTTATTTTTAGTCAGTTTAGATAGCCAAAATTTAATTGGATTTTTATTGATTTATATATATATCTCAAATCTCTTGACTAGTGGCTACTTAATTTGTATGTGTGTGTGTGTGTGCGTGTGTGTATGCAAAATAATTAATTTCTACAATCATATAAACATATAGACCTGGTACTCTGAAAACTATTCTGTTATAAGAATTAATAAGAATCAGAGTTTGGAAAATTAACATGGAATTACTGTCTTGGTTAATAAGAAGCTTAAGAAAGATTTCCAGAAAAGAGTGGATTCCATAAGCTACTTAGGTAAAGTTTTCCTGTACTAAATAAACCTGGAAATGAGAAGCGTTATTCCATTTTTACTTAATTTCTATGAGTTAAAATGTTTGCTTCCTTTTCTGATTTCATTGGAGACGAAGAAAGCTGGTTACAAAACACTGTTCAAATATAGGACCACATTTGTCTCGTTCATCACTGTCTCACCTGTCATAGTTACTGGCATGTAGTAGGCGCTTGATAGATATTTGTTGAAAATGTAAATTAAAAATTGAAGTCCACATTTTAATTAATTTTCAGTACCTTTCCTTCTAATAAAATAATTCCAATTCTTGTACAAGTCTACAATACCGTATCTGCAATTCAGAAATTCCAAAATCTTTTACAACAGAAATTTAAAAAATAAATATTTGGTAGCAAATCTTAACCACACATAAACTCACTTTTCTGGTGGCATACTTTGAGCTAAACTAACATGAGGATATTTATAGCCTTTATTGCACTTGTTATGCATAATTTTGTTGTAAAAATATTAACGTAATGTTGCCCCTTACTATCCTGTGGTGTTACATAAGGTATATGTACTTTTTCTCCCCAACATACCTCTCTGAAGTTCTATACATAATCACATCCAGCCACAAAGGCTTTGAGTAAGACACTGTGGAACTGAATTACTATTATCTCATCTTTTCAGTTATTTTAGACATCTGTTCATAAGTTTCCTATATAACTCTCTACCAAGATATCCATCATTTCTCACATATCAACATCAACATCTTTTGTTTTCCTTATAATAAAAGTTCATTCCAAGCTTTTTCTAAGGTTTCCACATCTCTGCTCTTCAACCCAGAGGAACCACTTAGAAGAAGGGGCAATTCAGCTTCTATGAACCTCTAGTTTTGACCTCTCTTTCGAGAGTGCTAACAAGGATGCCAATTAGTGTCAGTTGTGATAGCAAAGTTTTATGATATTGACAGGGTATTATTTTTAAAGAAATAGAGTGTCCTACCTACTCACTTCACATATAATTGTGATGAGGAAGCTGTAAGGTAATGATTTTGTATGTACTTCCTATCTAGACAAACCAAACTAATGATCTTAAACTCGAAAATCTCTAAGTTCTGTATCTGATGTTTTGATTTATTGTTATTGGTTACTAAATATTTTTTAAATGCAGATATACCTCTCTCTAAGTACTTATTATTATAATACTTGGGAAAACAAATAACATTTTATAAAATTAAAATTGCTTTAATTCCAAATAGGATGGTAAGACCAGAGGCTATGTAGAAAATATATACAAAATTAGAGTAGAAAAGCAAGTTATGCAACTGTAAATTCTATGGAAGTTTCTATATATTTGAATTGAGCAGCCTTACATGTAGACAAAATAGTTTATTTTTTTTAAATGGCTACTTCTGTAAAAAATACACATATTTCACACAGAAACATACACACAGAAATAATTTTAAAATATAGAGTTCTTCACTTACTAACTGTATGAACTGCATGAGTCAGCTGAAATCTTTGGCTTCCTTATTTGTAAAATGAAGATGATAATAGTACCTGCAGTTGCAGCAACACTTAATGTTTAGAAGGCACATAATAAGCATTAAATGATGGGAAATAAAATAATAATGATAATAATAGTTACCTGGATTTCCACTATACAGAAATTATTACAAAGTAAAATTTCCTATGAGGGCAATTTTAGACTGTTAAGTTATTTACTCCTCAGTCTGTATCTCTGATTCCTCAGATATGTTTTTTTTTTAATTTTTATTTTATACTGGAGTTTAGTTGATTAGCAATGTTCTGTTAGTTTCAGGTTATACAGCAAAGTGATTCAGTTATACATGTAAATGTATCAATCCTCTTTTCAAATTGTTTTCCCATTTAGGTTAGTACAAAATATTGAGCAGAGTTCCCTGTGCTATACAGCATTTCCTTGTTGGTTATCTATTTTAAATGTAGCAGTGTGATATGGGTTATGAATAGACCAGTTGAATTGAAGAACACTGGGTGTCTGAGGAGAAATTTGAGGGCTAGGATACTGCAGGTGGGAGAAAGGAGAAACCATGGAGCAGGTGGGTGCACTAAAGAAAAACTTACCCACTAAATGTTATCAACTTTATGCTATTATTACCACATAATAAGGATATTATTAAAATTACTATTATTTTCTTATTTTTATTACTAATTAATTTTCATAAATGATATTTGCTAACATTTGAATGTCCACAGTCTTAAGGTGTAATTGAAATCCTTTTCAAAAATTTCTTTGACCCATAAAATTGTTTGGTTCAAATGTTAATAATGTTCTGCTCAATAGTGTATTAGAATAAAATAATGCAAACATTTGTCTAAATATAATTTTTTCCTCATAAACAGAAATTCTCATTATATTCATTTTACCCAAATCAGAAACTGCTACATATCAGCTTCTTTTTAGCCCACATTGTCCTATGATTTTTGTACACAGCCCCTTTTAAAAAACCAACATCTACACAACACATATCATAAATGACATGAAATATATTTTAAGATATAAAGAGTAATTCACTTTAGAAAAGCTCTGAAAATTGAAGTTAGGTGTTGAAATTAATATTGAAAATATTGCAAAGGGGATGAACTTTTCATTACATTCTATCACTCTTTGGAAACACCGATTTTGGTTGAGATGGTTCTCCAATTTTAAACACACAGATACACACACACACACACACAAGTACACACATACACACCCACATACACATACATCTCTAGCTGCTTTGTTTCTCTGACCATGTAAGAATGGTACACTCTTCCTTTTGGGCAAAGATATCAAACAGCTGAGAGACATCCTCTCTTGAACAAATAAAACAGATGGAGTTGTATGCACGACAGTCAAACAGGCTTTAGTGTAATATAGACTTGATTATTAGCCGTGGCTCATTTCTTACTAATCTAGGCACATTACTGAACTGTGTTAAGACTTAGTGGCCTTACCTCTAAAATGGGGGAGATAATTTTGCATCAGAGAGTTGTTATGAAAATTACACCCATCACTACTATCATACCTAAAGTTCTTAGTACAAATTAGGAAATACATATATTTTAGCTTGTCTTGAATAGTCAGATGGCCACTAGAAATAGAATAAAAATCATAAGAGGGTACATTAAGAAACACTCAGAACCCAGGCTGAGATATGAGATAAGGAAGTTAATGGACAGAGCACCGTGAAGGGGATTTTAAGGAATATCAAACTCCTGAGCACTTCAGAGTGGTTCGCTTACAGTCGCTAGTGGGCAATGATGGTATATCTGGCCATGTTGAGAAGCACGCAAATCAAGGACAATTGGCCACAGTCCTCAGCATCTTAGCCCCAGGTCCACAGTCTTTCTGTCTTTTCTGAACCACGTTATCAGCCCAAGTGATTTCAGTCTCCACACCGAGGATATTAGGATGAAGATTTCTACATCACCACTCCCATCTCCATTCCCTCAACCCCCTGCTCAACTATTACTAATACCCCATTATTATCCTAATTTGTTCCACCTCCACATAGATTCTGAAATGTGTTTCTCTCAATGCAGAAAAAAACTTTTACAAAAGAAAGAGATTTGAGTTGATTTTTGAAGAAGTAGGAATTAAATATGCAGAAATTTCCAGGCGAAAGGAGAGAGGTCTTCTTCTTTTGGGCGTCCTGGAGTGTTATACTGAAACTGTTCTGTAAATATGTATACGTGGTTGCTATTCCTCAGGAGAGGAAACAGTGAAGCTAGGCTGCAGCCCTAATTCTAAATGGCTAAGCAGCCACTTACAGTAATGCTGACCATTCTGACCCAGGGCTTCAGTTCCAGCTACCAGTGAGAAGCAATGGGTAGCAGTTTTGATCTTTGTTCTTGAACATTGTTTATGGCTCCAGGAGGAGTGCTTCCCTGGATGTCACATTAACAAAAATGATATTGAGCAGAGTCATTAACGTGTTATTCTGCTTTGGGAAAGGAATACACTGGACATTTTCATTTGTATAAAGTACAACATGGTTAACCTTCTTTCCCTCAATACTTAGGATAATCATTTGTCACATTTTGTATTTTCCATTCCAATTATTGATTTCTCCTTTGTTTTTTGTTTGTCTCTGGTGTATAAATCATCATGCATTCACACTATTAAGCTGATGGGTACTCTTGTCACCATGGATCCAAAGTTATGTTCTTTGGAATTGTTTTTATAAACTGAAACTTTGCCCCAGTGACTAGGAAAAGATGTTAGTGATTTAGGGAGTTATGTGTAATTTTTAAATTCACAGACTCTTTCTTTCTGAGCAGAACTGTGTGACAGTCAATGGTAAACAAAGTTTCTCTTCACTAAGCTTCTCATTACAGAAGACTGATAACAGTCCCATGTGACAAGAATGCGTAGACACTGAAAGTAACAGTGACAATTTTGTGCTTTAAAGTCATATAATATGCAGTTAACAGCAGACTATTTCTGCTAAGTGTGAGTCAGAATAACAAACAACTCAAACAACTTCCAAAATGACATTGCCACAACTCCAGGATTATTCTTTATGCCAGGGTAAATTGAATTAATAATATATAGAAAAAGCATAAGAATTATTAGTGGATTGGGGGACTTCCCTGGTGACTCAGTGGTTAGGAATCCGCCTGCCAATGCAGAGGACAGGGGTTCCAGCACTGGTCTGGGAGGACCCCACATGCTGTGGTGCAACTAAACCCGTGAGCCACAACTACTGAGCCCACGTGCCACAACTACTGAAGCCTGCGCACCTAGAGCCTGTGCTCTGCAAGAACAGAAGCCACCACAATGAGAAGTCTGCGCACTGCAACCAAGAGTAACCCCTGCTCGCTGCAACTGGAGAAAGCCCGCGCACAGCAACGAAGACTCAATGAAGCCAAAAATAAATAAATAAATAAATTTAAAGGCACTTCCACAATGTTAAAAAAAATAAATATTTTTTAAAAAGAAAAAGAATTATTAGTCAATTGGGAATCCTCTGAAGTACATTGAATCCTGTTTTGGAAGGCTTAAATAGGACTTAATTATTTTTTAAAATTACACAATACTCTCAATCTCTTGATATAAATATAAATTATTTTTTTATTTCATATTAATTATTCACATAAATTATCTTATTGCCATGTAGACTGTTAGTGAATTTATTTTTACTCTGAGATCTTTAAAATTCATTTTTAAAATAGTAGTATTTTCTCCATACTAATCTTTACAAATCTTTTAAAATTCCCCAAATTAAAAAAATACTTTATAGATCAGCTTGAGTATGAATTGTGGGAATCCTAATTAAAATACCTTTTGGCTAACAAACGCTTATTCAAAATGACACAAATTCTTAGTGGGATACCTAAAAATAGACAAAGAGAACAAGATGAGAACATACTCTAATGCTAAATTTTATGAAACGCAGTCAATTTACTTTTAGGCTCTGGGAGGAATACTCACTAATACAAAATCCATGGAACAACATTTAGAAAAGTAGAAGTAAAAAGGGTACATATCAATAATTTTTTTTCACATAGAGCAGAAAAACATGGCCCATCTGACAACAGGTTTTCAGATGCTTCATTGGTTTAGATGAGGAAATAGTTCATCTCAGACCAGCAGAGTCTTGATACATAAAAATCTAATAAACACTAGAAATCAGATTAAAATTCATATACATCGATCCACTGGCTGTAGATTTAAGATGGGGTTTCAACTTGTCCCCAAATAGACAAATATGTAGGGAAAGAGCTAGCCTTGCCGACTGTATTTTGTCAACCATCAGATTTTACTAGATATCTCATGAGGCCTCTGGGGAAATTACCATAGTTGAAAGAAGAGGAAATTATTCTGAAGACTCAGAGGAAATACATATAAATCTCTAAAATGATTTATTATAAGAACTGGAAAAATATTTTAGAAAAAGGATATGCCCATTATGATACAGGAGAGAGATCAGGCCATATGACAATATAACTAGGTAAGTTTCAAGGACTATTTGTTGATATTAAAAGTGATCTTATTAAGATTTAGAAAGTAATATTAGGATATTTAATTTTCAATTGTCAAAATTTAATTATTAATGGGGAAGATGAACTTTCCTTGAATGTAAAGTATAAGAACTAAAGGGACAAGATGCTGATAAATACGGAGGAAAGAGAATGAAGAGATAACCTAGCATGGATAAGTGATACTAAGAGAGGAAACACCTTGGAGCCAGTTTCTATCCATTCTTTTCTAAAGTTTTCAGTTCATTCTGATCAACCCACCATTCTCTGCTTAACCATCTGTGCATAGGCCTCCCTCATTATTATTCTACTGAATCTACTGGAACTAAGACCATAGCTATTTCTTTAGGCTAAAGTTAGTGGTCACTTTGTAGACTTTATTTAAGTCTCCATCAGTACCTTCCTTCTTGAAAGTCTTCCTTCTCTTTACTTCCATAACACAACACTTCTGAATATTCTACTTTTCTGGCTGCTTTTTCTCAGTCTTCTTTGATGTCTCCTCCTTTGTTCAATTATCAAATACTGAAATGTGCAGTGCAGTCAGGATGACCTCCTTTCTTTACAATCACATGACCATCTCCCTAGTGATCTCACTAAATTCAATTGACAAATTTAGATCTCTGATTCATAATTGTTATTTTTGATATGACTCTTTGACTAGGAAATCAAATAAACTCTCAAATTTAACATGACACCCCCCCCAAATTCTGTATTCCTTTATACCCATTCCCCCCTGAATTGTTCTAATTTTTTTTTCTTTTACAAATTTAATCAGTTATACATATACATATGTTCCCATATCCCCTCCCTTTTGCGTCTCCCTCCCACCCTCCCTATCCCACCCCTCCAGGCAGTCACAAAGAACCGAGCTGATCTCCCTGTGCTATGCGGCTGCTTCCCACTAGCTATCTACCTTATGATTGGTAGTGTATATATGTCCATGCCGCTCTTTCACTTTGTCACAACTTACCCTTCCCCCTCCCCATATCCTCAAGTCCATGCTCTAGTAGGTCTGTGTCTTTATTCCTGTCTTACTCCTAGGTTCTTGATGACATTTTTTTCTTAAATTCCATATATATGTGTCAGCATACAGTATTTGTCTTTCTCTTTCTGACTTACTTCACTCTGTATGACAGACTCTAGGTCCATCCACCTCATTACAAATAGCTCAATTTCATTTCTTTTTATGGCTGAGTAATATTCCATTGTATATATGTGCCACATCTTCTTTACCCATTCATCCGATGATGGACACTTAGGTTGTTTCCATTTCCGGGCTATTGTAAATAGGGCTGCTATGAACATTTTGGTACATGTCTCTTTTTGAATTATGGTTTTCTCAGGGTATATGCCCAGCAGTGGGATTGCTGGGTCATATGGTAGTTCTATTTGTAGTTTTTTAAGGAACCTCCATACCGTTCTCCATAGTGGCTGTACCAATTCACATTCCCACCAGCAGTGCAAGAGTGTTCCCTTTTTTCCACACCCTCTCCAGCATTTATTGTTTCTAGATTTTTTGATGATGGCCATTCTGACTGGTGTGTGATGATATCTCATTGTAGTTTTGATTTGCATTTCTCTAATGAGTAAAGATGTTGAGCATTCTTTCATGTGTTTGGTGGCAGTCTGTATATCTTCTGTGGAGAAATGTCTATTTAGGTCTTCTGCCCATTTTTGGATTGGGTTGTTTGTTTTTTTGCTATTGAGCTGCATGAGCTGCTTATAAATTTTGGAGATTAATCCTTTGTCAGTTGCTTCATTTGCAAATATTTTCTCCCATTCTGAGGGTTGTCTTTTGGTCTTGTTTATGGTTTCCTTTGCTGTGCAAAAGCTTTTAAGTTTCATTAGGTCCCATGTGTTTATTTTTGTCTTTATTTCCATTTCTCTAGGAGGTGGGTCAAAAAGGATCTTGCTGTGATTTATGTCATAGAGTGTTCTGCCTGTGTTTTCCTCTAGGAGTTTGATAGTGTCTGGCCTTACATTTAGGTCTTTAATCCATTTTGAGCTTATTTTTGTGTATGGTGTTAGGGAGTGATCTAATCTCATACTTTTACATGTCCCTGTCCAGTTTTCCCAGCACCACTTATTGAAGAGACTGTCCTTTCTCCACTGTACATTCCTGCCTCCTTTATCAAAGATAAGGTGACCATATGTCCGTGGGTTTATCTCTGGGCTTTCTATCCTGTTCCATTGATCTATCTTTCTGTTTTTGTGCCAGTACCATACTGTCTTGATTACTGTAGCTTTGTAGTATAGTCTGAAGTCAGGGAGCCTGATTCCTCCAGCTCCATTTTTCGTTCTCAAGATTGCTTTGGCTATTCGGGGTCTTTTGTGTTTCCATACAAATTGTGAAATTTTTTGTCCTAGCTCTGTGAAAAATGCCATTGGTAGTTTGATAGGGATTGCATTGAATCTGTAGATTGCTTTGGGTAGTAGAGTCATTTTCACAATGTTGATTCTTCCAATCCAAGAACATGGTACATCTCTCCATCTATTTGTATCATCTTTAATTTCTTTCATCAGTGTCTTATAATTTTCTGCATACAGGTCTTTTGTCTCCTTAGGTAGGTTTATTCCTAGATGTTTTATTCTTTTTGTTGCAATGGTAAATGGGAGTGTTTCCTTGATTTCACTTTCAGATTTTTCATCATTAGTATATAGGAATGCCAGAGATTTCTGTGCATTAATTTTGTATCCTGCAACTTTACCAAATTCATTGATTAGCTCTAGTAGTTTTCTGGTAGCATCTTTAGGATTCTCTATGTATAGCATCATGTCATCTGCAAACAGTGACAGCTTCACTTCTTCTTTTCCCATTTGGATTCCTTTTATTTCCTTTTCTTCTCTGATTGCTGTGGCTAAAACTTCCAAAACTATGTTGAATAAGAGTGGTGAGAGTGGGCAACCTTGTCTTGTTCCTGATCTTAGTGGAAATGGTTTCAATTTTTCACCATTGAGGACGATGCTGGCTGTGGGTTTGTCATATATGGCCTTTATTATGTTGAGGAAAGTTCCCTCTATGCCTACTTTCTGCAGGGTTTTTATCATAAATGGGTGTTGAATTTTGTCAAAAGCTTTCTCTGCATCTATTGAGATGATCATATGGTTTTTCTCCTTCAGTTTGTTAATATGGTGTATCACGTTGATTGATTTGCATATATTGAAGAATCCTTGCATTCCTGGAATAAACCCCACTTGGTCATGGTGTATGAGCCTTTTAATGTGCTGTTGGATTCTGTTTGCTAGTATTTTGTTGAGGATTTTTGCATCTATGTTCATCAGTGATATTGGCCTGTAGTTTTCTTTCTTTGTGACATCCTTGTCTGGTTTTGGTATCAAGGTGATGGTGGCCTCGTAGAATGAGTTTGGGAGTGTTCCTCCCTCTGCTATATTTTGGAAGAGTTTCAGAAGGATAGGTGTTAGCTCTTCTCTAAATGCTTGATAGAATTCGCCTGTGAAGCCATCTGGTCCTGGGCTTTTGTTTGTTGGAAGATTTTTGATCACAGTTTCAATTTCAGTGCTTGTGATTGGTGTGTTCATATTTCTATTTCTTCCTGATTCAGTCTTGGCAGGTTGTGCATTTCTAAGAATTTGTCCATTTCTTCCAGGTTGTCCATTTTATTGGCATAGAGTTGCTTATAGTAATCTCTCATGATCTTTTGTATTTCTGCAGTGTCAGTTGTTACTTCTCCTTTTTCATTTCTAATTCTATTGATTTGAGTCTTCTCCCTTTTTTTCTTGATGAGTCTGGCTAATGGTTTATCAATTTTGTTTATCTTCTCAAAGAACCAGCTTTTAGTTTTATTGATCTTTGCTATCGTTTCCTTCATTTCTTTTTCATTTATTTCTGATCTGATTTTTATGATTTCTTTCCTTCTGCTAACTTTGGGATGTTTTTGTTCTTCTTTCTCTAATTGCTTTAGGTGCAAGGTTAGGTTGTTTATTCGAGATGTTTCCTGTTTCTTAAGGTGGGATTGTATTGCCATAAACTTCCCTCTTAGAACTGCTTTTGCTGCATCCCATAGGTTTTGGGTCGTCGTGTCTCCATTGTCATTTGTTTCTAGGTATTTTTTAATTTCCTCTTTGATTTCTTCAGTGATCACTTCGTTATTAAGTAGTGTATTGTTTAGCCTCCATGTGTTTGTATGTTTTACAGCTCTTTTCCTGTAATTGATATCGAGTCTCATAGCATTGTGGTCGGAAAAGATACTTGATACAATTTCAATTTTCTTAAATTTACCAAGGCTTGATTTGTGACCCAAGATATGATCTATCCTGGAGAATGTTCCATGAGCACTTGAGAAAAATGTATATTCTGTTGTTTTTGGATGGAATGTCCTATAAATATCAATTAAGTCCATCTTGTTTAATGTATCATTTAAAGCTTGTGTTTCCTTATTTATTTTCATTTTGGATGACCTGTCCATTGGTGAAAGTGGGGTGTTAAAGTCCCCTACTATGATTGTGGTACTGTCGATTTCTCCTTTTATGGCTGTTAATATTTCCCTTATGTATTGGGGTGTTCCTATGTTTGGTGCATAAATATTTACAATTGTTATATCTTCTTCTTGGATCGATCCCTTGATCATTATGTAGTGTCCTTCTTTGTCTCTTCTAGTAGTCTTTATTTTAAAGTCTATTTTGTCTGATATGAGAATTGCTACTCCAGCTTTCTTTTGGTTTCCATTTGCATGGAATATCTTTTTCCATCCCCTTACTTTCAGTCTGTATGTGTCTCTAGGTCTGAAGTGGGTCTCTTGTAGACAGCATATATATGGGTCTTGTTTTTGTATCCATTCAGCCAGTCTGTGTCTTTTGGTGGGAGCATTTAGTCCATTTACATTTAAGGTAATTATTGATATGTATGTTCCTATTCCCATTTTCTTAATTGTTTTGGGTTCGTTATTGTAGTTCTTTTCCTTCTGTTGTGTTTCTTGCCTAGAGAAGTTCCTTTAGCATTTGTTGTAAAGCTGGTTTGGTGGTGCTGAACTCTCTCAGCTTTTGCTTGTCTGTAAACGTTTTAATTTCTCCATCAAATCTGAATGAGATCCTTGCTGGGTAGAGTAATCTTGGTTGCAGGTTTTTCTCCTTCATCACTTTAATTATGTCCTGCCACTCCCTTCTGGCTTGTAGAGTTTCTGCTGAGAGATCAGCTGTTATCCTGATGGGGATTCCCTTGTGTGTTATTTGTTGTTTTTGCCTTGCTGCTTTTAATATGATTTCTTTGTGTTTAATTTTTGACAGTTTGATTAATATGTGTCTTGGCGTATTTCTCCTTGGATTTATTCTGTATGGGACACTCTGTGCCTCCTGGACATGATTAACTATTTCCTTTCCCATATTAGGGAAGTTTTCAACTATAATCTCTTCAAATATTTTCTCAGTCCCTTTCTTTTTCTCTTCTTCTTCTGGAACCCCTATAATTCGAATGTTGGTGCGTTTAATGTTGTCCTAGAGGTCTCTGAGACTGTCCTCTGTTCTTTTCATTCTTTTTTCTTTATTTTGCTGTGCAGCAGTTATTTCCACTATTTTATCTTCCACCTCACTTATCCGTTCTTCTGCCTCAGTTATTCTGCTATTGATCCCATCTAGAGTATTTTTTATTTCATTTATTGTGTTTTTAATCGATGCTTGATTCATCTTTAGTTCTTCTAGGTCCTTGTTAACTGTTTCTTGCATTTTGTCTATTCTATTTCCAAGATTTTGGATCATCTTTACCATCATTATTCTGAATTCTTTTTCAGGTAGACTGCCTATTACCTCTTCATTTGTTAGGTCTGGTGGGTTTTTATCTTGCTCCTTCTCCTGCTGTGTGTTTTCCTGTCTTCTCATTTTGCTTATGTTACTGTGTTTGGGGTCTCCTTTTTGCAGGCTGCAGGTTCGTAGTTCCCGTTGTTTTTGGTGTGTGTCCCCAGTGGCTAAGGTTGGTTTAGTGGGTTGTGTAGGCTTCTTGGTGGAGGGGACTACTGCCTGTGTTCTGGTGGATGAGGCTGGATCTTGTCTTTCTGGTGGGCAGGTCCACGTTTGGTGGTGTGTTTTGGGGTGTCTGCGGACTTTTTATGATTTTAGGCCACCTCTCTGCTAATGGGTGGCGTTGTGTTCCTGTCTTGCTAGTTGTTTGGCATAGGGTGTCCAGCAGTATAGCTTGCTGGTCGTTGAGTGAAGCTGGGTGCTGCTGTTGAGATGGAGATCTCTGGAAGATTTTCGCCGTTTGATATTGTGTGGAGCTGGGAGGTCTCTTGTGGACCAGTGTCCTGAAGTTGGCTCTCCCACCTCAGAGGCACAGCACTGACTCCTGGCTCCTCAATTTGGGATGATTTGTTGTCTATTCATGTATTCCACAGATGCAGGGTACATCAAGTTGATTGTGGAGCTTTAATCCGCTGCTTCTGAGGCTGCTGGGAGAGGTTTCCCTTTCTCTTCTTTGTTCTCACAGCTCCTGGGTCTCAGCTTTGGATTTGGCCCCGCCTCTGCGTGTAGGTCGCCGGAGGGCGTCTGTTCTTCGCTCAGACAGGACAGGGTTAAAGGAGCAGCCTCTTCGGGGACTCTGGCTCACTCAGGCCGGGCGGGAGGGAGGGGGACAGAGTGCGGGGCGAGCCTGCAGCGGCAGAGGTCGGCGTGACGTTGCACCAGCCCGAGGCGCGCCGTGCGTTCTCCCAAGGCAGCCGCCCCTGGATCCCGGGACCCCAGCAGTGGCAGGTTGCACAGGCTCCCGGAAGGGCAGTGTGGACAGTGACCTGCGCTCGCACACAGGCTTCTTGGCGGCGACAGCAGCAGCCCCAGCGTCCCACGCCCGTCTCTGGGCTCCGCGCTTTCAGCCGCGACTCGCGCCCGTCTCTGGAGCTCCTTTACGCGGCGCTCTTAATCCCCTCTCCTCGCGCACCAGGAAACCAAGAGGGAAGAAAAAGTCTCCTGCCTCTTCGGCAGCTCCAGAGTTTTCCCGGATTCCCTCCCAGCTAGCTGTGGCACATTAGCCCCCTTCAGGCTGAGTTCTCGCCGCCAGCCCCAGTCCTCTCCCTGCGCTCTGACCGAAGCCCGAGCCTCAGCTCCAGCGCCGCCCGCCCCGGCGGGGGAGCAGACAATCCTCTCGGGCTGCTGAGTGCCGCTCGGCACCGCTACTCTGTGCGGGAATCTCTCTGCTTTGCCCTACCCAGGTATGTGGGGAGTTTCTTGCCTTTTGGGAGGTCTGGGGTCTTCTGCCAGCGTTCAGTAGGTGTTCTGTAGGAGTTGTTCCACGTGTAGCTGTATTTCTGGTGTATCCGTGGGGAGGAAGGTGATCTCCGCATCTTACTCTTCCGCCATCTTACCCGGAAGTCTCCCGAATTGTTCTAATTTTAATAAATTTTCCCACATGCCTCGCAATTACTCAATTTAGGGAAGCTAGAACGTTGTCTTTCTTTTACTGGCCTCCTCCCCCTGCCCAGCCAAAACATTACTCCCATCCTGGTCCAAGTCACTATCTTCTTTTTTTTGCCTTTTCAAGCATTTCTCTGCTTCCTATTGTTCGTCACTGATAATCCATTTGCTGACTAAGAGCCAGAGTAATTTTCTAACAAAGATAAATCAGATCATGTCACTCCCTTGCTAAAAACTTTCAATTCTTTTTCATTGCACTAAGAATAATATCCAATCATAAGGACAAAGAAAGATTAGTAATAAAATAAAGGGCAAATGAAACAAAAGGACCCAGAGTAAAAATATTAAATTCAAGCAAAGTGAAAATCAAGACAATCAAATCAGTGACTAAAGGTTAATTTTAAATTGATAAAATGAAACATAAAATGAAAGTTATAAAATTCATAAGCCTTTACGTGCAAAGTATAATGAAAATATGTAATGGCAATAGCTATAATTCAAATGTTTAACATATTTCAGGCATTATGGAAAATTCATTATTTCATTTCATTTTCAGAAAACATTGATTATCAAGGCCTTTTCACTGAGTAAAAAACTGAGGACTCTAGTTATACAGATCACAAGGGATGGAACAATAGTACAAAGAGAGTTCTGAGTGTTTCCACAGACTATGCCTATTATAGCAAACAAGACAATGATACTGAAAAATATAGAATAAATTGAACACAATTGTGGTGGAAAGCTTCAACTCTGCTTTGACAACTTTGACAGATCCAGTAGATAAAAACAAGTAAGGGTATAGAAAAATCTGCATTTTGTCATTGTTATGGGAGGACCTCAGGACAATCTCCCAAATTGGACCTGATTTTGTTTCCTTTTTATAGGGAGAAAATACATTTAATTGGTTGAAGATATTACTTTTAAACAAAATATGTTAAGGCCTATGTATCCATTCCAAGAAATAAGTTGTATATTTTAGTGCAAGGAGTCTCCTTTAGAGAAAGGAAACAAGCATTTTTTGGAAGTCTTTTCTTGAGAAATTTTGTTTGTTTGATAATCATGTTTCTAAAAGTTTGTTGTTAAGTGTATTTCAATGGAGAATTATGCCAACTCATTGTGTATATATATATATATGTATATACATGTAAGATTGTATGTATGTATACACATATATACGATTATGTATATATACATAATGTGTATATAAAATATGTACCTATATATATAAATAAAACATATTATATATCACATGTTTTATATATATACCTATAGGATGTTAGGATGTTTATTTCTTGGTACTGGCTGCTGTATGCTGATAACGCCCTCAAATTTCTACCTTCTTTTTTGAATCTTCTAATTTGCACTAGTTCAGTGCTTTTTTTTTTTTTTTTTTTTTTTGCGGTATGCAGGCCTCTCACTGTTGTGGCCTCTCCCGTTGCGGAGCACAGGCTCTGGACGCCCAGGCTCAGCGGCCATGGCTCACGGGCCTAGCCGCTCCGTGGCATGTGGGATCTTCCCGGACCGGGGCACGAACCCGTGTCCCCTGCATCGGCAGGCGGACTCTTAACCACTGCGCCACCGGGAAGCCCTCAGTGCATATTTTGATGTGGTTGAGGATGAAGATTTTGATACGTTTGAGGATGAACTTCAGTGTAGATGTTATCTACTATTGTAATTTACAAGGTAAAATGTAAAGACTGGCTCTCTTTAACAGCTTAAATTTCTCAATGTCTTATAGTTTAGGGCTTCTTTATTTTTAATGGCTATACCTACTTCACAGGAAAACTGGAAACATGAAGACAATAAATAGTGAGGTGGACCCAGATGTGTACAGACATTACAGGCACAGTCAGTAGGAAGACTTAGGTTGAAAGGTAGGCAGCAGGTGTAAGCAAGCCCAGGAGCCATAGCCCTTTTGGTAGACATGAGAATGATATCACAGTTTGAGAGTTCATGGTGGATAAATATGCGCTCAGCCCTAACTCACAGCAGGCAGGTTTATAAAGGTTTCCTTTGCCTTTGACTTGGCTAAGCCTTTGTTCTTGATCTAAAGTCTAGCTTTTTAAGGGTTGTTTCCTTTCAAGACAAAAAGCTATTAATCCTTTGGGAAAGGGAGAGTGCCTTCCCAGATTTGTGACTAAAATCTTACGAGTCTATGGGGAAAGTGACACACACATTTAGATATGTGACAATTTGTGGTGGGGTGTTGGCAGACCTTGGTCAGAGCCTTTGAGCACCAGTCATGGTTCCAATTGGGACCTCCTGTTACTGTTCTCATTTTAATAACATGTGCTGTTGAAGCAGATGCACTGTCCTTGCTTCCGCCTGTAGCATCCTATCTTGGATTTTTACATAAAGAGGTTGGAGGGGTAAATGTATGAATAAAAAAGTGAGAGCTGTGCAAAATTTATGGAAAAACTTTGGCTTTCTTTATGCTGGGCTCGTCCAACTTGAAATAAGTTAAACTGCTAAAATTGAAACAAATATTAATCAACAATTTCGCATATGTTTTCTTCACTCTGCAGCCCATCACATTTGGACCAGAATAAGGACTTTAACTTTGTCTTTTGTAAATTAGACACTTTAGTGATATAAATGATTAACCCCATTTCTCTCACTACCCTAAGTAAGTAATAAAGGAAAATATCTAGATATGTGTTTATCTGAACTTGGGACAGCTTTGTAATGCTTATTGATTAATGGATAATTAATTAATTGCTACTTTTAATCTCTACCCTGTCCTTATTCTAAGTAGCAGTTTGAGTAAAAAAAAAATTAGCTAATCTTGATATCCAATATTCCATGGCTTTTTCCTGCTTACTGATTCCTGGGGCTGGATTTGTCTAATAGTAGTTTCTTACCAGGTGGGTGAACTTGTTCTATGGACTCTCTTCAGTTCAGAGAAATTGATCTTTATGTAAAACAAGTGAACATTGCCACAATTGACCTCAAAAAAGTTAAACCAACCACAGATGGGTGTTTTACATTGTATCTTGCTTAGAAAGAAAGAACAACCACATGAAAACCACACATTCTAAGTAGCAATTTTACTACAAAGAATACTAATAGTTTGTTTTTCTTATTACTGCAAATTAACAACATGAAGTGAGACAATACATGTGGATTTCAGAAATAAACTGATTCTTCTTTTTCCTACATTTTCCCCCATATAATTGTTTGAGCTATAAACAACTATAGAAACTGTATATTTTCCTGCTCTTTAAAAAAATATTAAAAAATGGAATCTCAATCTTGTTTTCTAATTTAGAAATTCTTGACAATTTTTTAAGATGTGATATTTTTCTTTTCTACCTATTCCTTACATTAGATTCTTGTCTATATTAATGTATACATTTATATAGTCATCCATCAATTAATTAATTATCTGTAGTAGATCTCTTAATAAACCTCTTTTAAATCATTTTAACAGATGAATTAAGTTTTCCATATAACATATTCTATCTAATGCCCTTGGCATGCTGAAAATTTATTGCTCATAGGATATGCTCTATTTTGCCATGGAATATTTATTTCTACCTCGGATTGAAGACTTGCTGCAATCACAAAAGTTTAAATAACTATAATATAAAGTGATGAAATATCTAAGGAAAAAGCTATTGCAATGAAATCTAAAATGAATGCTTTGGAAAGACTTGATATATGTAAATGACTAAAAATTATGTGATGATTTTAAAAGACTGAAGAAACATAGTAAAAATTGGAAAGGTCTGACACTCATATTGCTTTAAAATGTGTCTAAGTTCTATTTTTACTTTAAAGACATGACACTGGAAATTGGAGATGATGCATTAGAGATGGTTTATGCAATCAACCAAGACTGGTCAATATACCAATTTATCTCTGGCCAATATCAAATTGGTGAATGGGTGTTTATGTTTTAAGTCAAAATATAATATACAGTGTTTTTCATCTATTTATTACCTTTATGTATCCACATCCTATATTTTTAAGATTTGCTACTGAAATGAACTCTTTTTTTTGCCTTCTCATCCTTTTATTTCTTTTCGATCTTCTTTTTAAAATTAAAGTATAGTTGATTTACAATGTTTCAGGTGTACAGCAAAGTGATTCAGTTATACATATGTATATATGTGTGTGTGTATATATATATATATGTATTCTTTTTCATATTGTTTTAATTCAACCTGTAATGAAACGAACTCTTTTGATTTCCCTAAACACTATGACGGCAACTTTTGTGCAATAAAAAGACATAATATATCTGTGTATCTATTTGTAGCCTTTTTCCATAAAGAATTAAAGATGCATAATCCAAGTCATTATCACAATATTATCTATAATTAATTAAACCAGACATTAAATATAAAATATTAAATATAAGACATAAAACCAGACATTATAATAACACATCTTTATTATTTCTTTTAATTACACAAGTAACCAACTCCAAATAATATTCACTGAGTTTTAATTCTAGAATTTCTATTCTTTGTCATCAGAGAAGTGGAAATACTCATAATCAGATGTGGGCAAATAAAGTTTGTCCTTTCTCTTTGTAGTCAAGTTCTAGGTGTCCATTTCTGTGTCTCTTGCTACGTTTTTTAATAAAAAATAAAAAAATTTTATCTCGGATTTTTTTTAAATAAAAAATCCCCAGTGATGAAATTCAATATTATTTCCCTTTTCATTTTGAAAAACATGATTTACATTTACTAGACATATAAATAAGTGAATTTAAAATGTATGCTTATGCCTTTATTGCAATGTATATTCTTAATAACTTTTATGTTTTACTCTTAATTATAAAATTTGTATAAAATGTGGGTAAATGCATACTTTTTAAATTTCAGTGTTTTCATCCTTAAAATTTCAGCTGCTCTTTTCTATCCTTTCTGCATCAAAGTTTTACAGCACATTATATTCATATTTTATGGAATGGGCTGAACTAAAAAATAAAGTCACTGAAGAACATAAAAATGTGTTAATCACTGTTCTTGGGCAATAAATTTTAATGTCAAGGGCATCATCTTTAGGTCATCTAAAGCAGCATTTCTCCCTGGATAATCCTCTGACTACCAGTATCAGACTCAACAGGGTCTTTGTGAAAACTGAGATTCCTGAAACGCATACCTATAAAATTAAGTCTCTGGGGATGGGGCATAGAAATCTGTATTTAAAAAACTAAGGGTGATTTATTTTATATTTGCTAAAGTTTGAAAATCATTAATAATGTTTGTAATGAAATTTAATGGGACCATCTAAAGCAGACTTTAATAGTCTTTGTGTAAGTAGTCGTACAGTATTTAAAGTATAGTTTGATTTAAAATAAATAGTAACAGCTTTACCTGAAGGAAAGTAAGCAACATTACGAGATAGGGTGTCATCTTTTAATGCCAAAGGCTCTCCTATTGACCCTACTTTTGGACTTGGAAATCCTTTTCTTTCAATATTTTAGGCTTAGTAAAATCAAGATTGAGTTAAAATGAAAATGCTTACTTAAGAAAGGAAAAATTTATAGCTATTCACACTTTGTCATGAATTATTTTATTAGACTAATTTCTGTAACATAGCAGGACCCGAATGATTGAATCAAAAATAGTTGAGTGTTACCTGTGGAGAGAGTTCAGAGCACAAGGAAACTCAGCTAAGCACAGATTGAGTAATTAATCCATCAGTACAATTCACAAAGGATTCTTGAAATTGTAATAGATGTTATGGGAAAGCACAGAGATAAACTTTGTCCCCCACATCGGATTTAAAATACATAAAAGAGGTTAGCTATGTACCAATATATTCCATCATATTAGGTGTACACTGCCACAGAAATGTATGAAGAGTACAGAAGAGGCAGCAATTCCTCAGCTGAAACAGCTGAGGACAGCTAAGGTTCCTTGGAGGACCTAACATTTAATCCTGACCTTTAAAGTGGAAAGAATTTGGATATATGGAAACTCCAGAGGAGAATCTGGTACCACTGGATATGGGTGTTAGAGGAGCTGAGAGTCCCCTGAGGGAGAGCAAAAGCCTAGAATAGGGAACTAAATGAACACTGATAACAAAATATGCATTTTTTTCTTCATATCAAGGTTTAAAAAAATTCAAATACATGGTTCTGTGTATGATGTGAGAAATGAAATGAGAAATTGAAATCTATGCTTTTAATCTAGTCAAAAGTTCTGCTATAAAGTAACTTGACCAAGGCAGCCACTACTGTAGTAGGCAGGCATATATTCTGGGGGCATATGTTAAAGGTTGTTATTATCTCTTCCTTGTTTTACATCCTAAAATATTATTATTTTTGCTTCTTTACCAAAACATTGCCTTTTCTAGAGCCAGACCTCTATAGATATGAGAGCAAATTAGAACCTGACCCTTATGCCAGAAAGGATATTCAAATTGCCCATGATTACTTTCCAAGCACAGGGACATTTCCAAAGAAGTTCCAACTTGTTCACTAATGCCAATGACAAAACAGAAGATAAAAAACTACAGCTGTTATATATCTACCCTTCATGAAATGGCAGCATGCCAAGGCTTTGAGAATAATAACACCCAAAAACCATCATCAAGCACAGTTTTGAAAAATTTTCTTGAGTATTAGAAAATTCAATAAAATCTGAGGAGAAAATGAGATTGTAATATAATCTAAACTTTAAAATTTTGGGTTTTTATTTTATTACCTAAAGAAGATCAAAGTTGATTTTTCAAAGAGTTAGGATTGGAAATATACAAGGTTTATGGATAGAATTCAGAAACTATTTAAAAGTAACAAAACACAGAAAAAACAGTGATTGATACAGTATTTTGACCTTCCTTGAAGAATTACAGATTTAGTGATTTTAATTTAAAATGTATTACTTATGCAGAATGTTTAAGTTTGAAAATTTTTATTCATATAGCTATTATATGAAAAATCAGATAAACAGGCATTGTGAATGAAAACTCATTAACCAAAATTAGATATATGAACACATTTAGAAGACAGACTTTGTAGGCAATAAAATCTAAAGGAGGAAATAGAAAATCTATTTCATGAACTGCAAAAAATGAAAGAGAGAGTAGATTATGATATCAGAAATGCAAAAAGAAAGAAAAAAGAAAAAGTAAACAGCATCAACACTGAAGTAAACACACTAATTTTGAGGCATAGAAAGAGGGTAACAAAACGGCCCCACAACGTGGAACATCTGGTCATTGAATCAGAAATGGACTTTAATTGAAAACAGACAGATGGCATAAACACTATTAGCACAGAGAAAGCTGCTGCACAGACATAGAGATCTGGGATATTGACTTTGGCAGTACTGTCTTTACTTTGCACTGCCAATGATATTCAAATTAAATGGAATATCAGGGAAGGTTGGCCTCTTTGCCTAATGTTCCTTCAGGCCTATTCTTGCTCTTTTAAATAGGTAGACAAGTACATGCTCTCACGTAATTTAACAAATAGGTAGCACATCTCTATTTCTGATATTATGCACACACACATACATACATGCATCGCAAGAAAGAATATTGTCATATTGGCGTCTTGCTTTCTTTTGGCAATATTAGTTCAAAATCAGAATTTTTCTAACTATATTTTTATTACTAGGAGGCTAAAAAGACATCATTCTTAGAGCTGAAAATAAGGATTCAGGAATAATTATCTAAATTTTTTTTATAGTGCATACCAAAACAAGATAAGAAAGTCAAACATGATGAGATAATCAGGTGACAGAAATATTTTCATCTATCTTGGTTTATCAGATATGATTTTAAAAGTTGTTAGATATTTAATCACTACATTCACTTGGTCGTTTTTCAAATCTAATCTACAAATTCATTTAAAATAGGCTCTGTCACAAAGCATTTAGTAAAAAAAAAATGCCTGCAGATAAATGTTTTTTTAATAAAACCCTTTAAAGAATTATCTTATTTCATACAGTGGCTTTATCCTATAGCTTTTTGTACATCAAAGAAAGTATTATTTAAATCAGTGACTCAGACTCCAGTATTGATTTGTTGGAGAATCTGATGAAAATGAAGGATATTTCTCCCTGGAAAAATGCACATGCATACAATTTTTAAATATAATTTCAAGGTTTATCCTTTGAAGCCCTATACTTGGAGTCCATAGATCTCAGGTAGAGAACCTCTGATTTCAAGTAAATTTATACATAATGTTAGCAATCCTTTCTTTAACATGAATAAATATGGTACAAGCTGGAAGTGATGATAGAACTCACTTTTCCAATTCCTACTTTAACCACTGCTCATGTGTTTAAAGATCCGTAACATTTGATTATCTAGCTCTATTTTCTGTTTTAGTTATCTGAAATTTCTACTTTAAAATATAATAAAATTTGCCCTCCTCTAACTTCCATGAATTACTTCTGATTTTGTTCTCTGGAATAGTCTAGAACAACTCTTTTCCCTATTTTAGATCATAGACATTTAAGTTTTTCTGAGACTCTTAGAACTTTAGAGAGGAAGAAGAGATCTTATTAATCATTTTAGGTTAAAACTTTCCATTTACAGATGATAAAATTGAGGCTGAAAATAATTAATTAATGCCATGTATTACTTCTCTCAACAGTCTTTTACCAGCATGCCCTATGTGCTGTTAACCTTCATTTAAAGCATGTTCCCCAGTGGTTCCTTATCCATCCTTCCTCCCCATTGCTTTTCTCAAGGCTCTTCATTAGTGTGGCACCAGGAATCTGTCACAGGATTCATTTGGGGCTTGAGCAGCAGGTAGTAGAATTTGTGCTAGCTTTACAATGGCCAATTTTATTCAACAAAGTGTTTTTTTAAAATATTTTAAGCAGCTGTATTTTTAGGATTTTTTTTATAAGAACACCTGTCAATTGATCAGTTTGTAATTTAGTTTTCCCTTTAATGGAATTTGTAAAATGTCAGACAGACCTAAAAAAGGTAAGAAAAATTAGAAAAATCAAAGCACTCAGTAATAGTTGGTCCCTCACGTCAAGAGCCCATGCTCCACAGCAAGAGAAGCCACTGCAATAAGAAGCCCACACACCACAACGAAGAGTAGACCCTGCTCGACGCAACTAGAGAAAGCCCGTGCATATCAACAAAGACCCAATGCAGCCAAAAATAAATTTAAAAAAATACCAAAGATAATTGCCAGACAATTCTTCTATTAAGGAAGATTCTTCCTGTGAAATATTTTGTCAGAGTATGTAACATATAACCAGATTAACAGCTGCATTTCTACTGTTTATATAAGGTTATAAAATTGATCAGCCAACACAATATTATAAAGCTTCACAATCGATACATTTACTAATATTTTTTAACTCTGAGTAAATTATTATGTTACATGAGCCACAGACTATAAAGACTGAACATACTGCAAACCGCGTTTTACTGCTTTCATCAAATAAAATGTACATAATTAATCTAGCATCTATTTAATGATATGCATAATTGCTGTTGTGCTACATAGTAATTAAGCCTGAATGGGCAACAGATGATTATAATTTTACACAGCTAAGCTAAAATTCTATACCTCTTTACTTTGTAGCTTC
Source organism: Mesoplodon densirostris (assembly GCF_025265405.1). Lineage (NCBI taxonomy): Eukaryota > Metazoa > Chordata > Mammalia > Artiodactyla > Ziphiidae > Mesoplodon > Mesoplodon densirostris. The sequence continues at coordinate 70,509,340 of NC_082663.1, read as the reverse complement.
TTCGGTATTTTCATGACTGGTAGTGCTGACAATTTTATCTGATATCATGTAAAACTTAAACCTCATTATAGGAGTACCTCATTTTATTGTACCTAGTTTTATTGAGCTTTGCAGATATTGTGGGTTTTTTTTTTTTAACAAATTGGAGATTTGTGGCAACCTGCATCAAAGAAGTTTGTTAGCACCAGTTTTCCAGCAACATTTGCTCATTTTGTGCTTCTGTGTCACATTTTGGTAATTCTCTCAATATTTCACACTTTTCAGTATTATTATACTTGTTATGGTGATCTGTGATCAGTGATCTTTGATATTACTATTGTAATTGTTTTGGGGCACAATGAACTGCACCAATATAAGACAGCAAACTTAATAAGTATCATGTGTATTCTGACTGCTCCATCAATCAGCTATTCCCATCTTTTTCCCTCTCCTCAGACCTCCCTATTCTCTGAGACACAACAATATTGAAATTATGGCAATTAATAACTGTACAATGGCTTATAAGTATTCAAGTGAGAGGAATAATTGCAGTTCTCTCACTTTAAATCAAAAGTTAGAAATGATTAAACTTAGTGAAGAATGCATGTCCAAAGCTGAGATAGGCTGAAAGCTAGGCCTCTTGTGCCAAACCAGGTTGTGGATGCAAAGGAAAAGTTCTTGAAGGAAATTAAAGTGTAGCTCCAGTGGACACATAAATTATAAGAAAGCAAGACAGCCTTATTTTTGATATGGAGAAAGTTTTAGTGGTCTGGATAGAAGATCAAACCAGTCACAACGTTCCCTTAAACCAAAGCCTAATTCAGAGCAATGCCCTAACTCCCTAATTCTTCTCAATTCTGTCAAGACTGAGAGAGATGAAGAAGCTTTAGAAAATTTTGAAGCTAGCAGAAGTTTATTCATGAGGCTGAAGGAAAGAAGCCATCTCCATAACACCAAAATACAAGGTGAAGCAGCAAGTGCTGATGTAAAAGCTGCAGCAAGCTATCCAGAAGATGTAGCTAAGATAATGAAGGTGGCTACACTAAACAACAGATTTTCAACATCGACAAAACAGCCTTCTATTGGAAGAAAATGTCATCTTCTTTGATACCTAGAAAGGAGAAGTCAATGCCTGGCTTCAAAGCTTCAGAGACAGGCTGACTCTCTTGTTAGAGGTTAATGCAGCTGGTGCCTTTAAGTTGAATATATTCCCTTTACTGCGGTGGTCTAGAACTGAACCCACTGTGTCTCCAGTATGTCTGTGGTCATACATATACGTTCTAACCCCACAGCTACTCTCCCCACCACCAAGGTCTGTATCTGACTCTTCCACTGTTAGAGTTTTATTATTACAATTGTCTCTTCTCTTCCTGTCTCTGCAGCCACACACCAGGATTGAGATCTGTTTTCCCTTCTACACAATCTTCCCCCACCTAAGAAGTAAATAAAAGGTAATTTTAGAAATATGGCTATGGGGTAAGGCAAATATGGCTTTGAGTTTATCTCTTGATTACTTTCTAGTTGGGTGAAATTGAACAGTATACGTAAGCTCCTGAACCTGTTTCTTTAAAATGTGATAAAGCTGAGACCTACTTGGAAGTGGTGGTGTGTGAATTACATAGCTAACAGATGTAAAGAATATGGCCCAGGCACTGACACATAGTTATTGCTCAATAATTTGTAACTGATGGTATTATCCTTGCCTCAGCCTAGTTCCCTTATCTTTAGCTATCCCAGGTCTGGAGAGCTAGTCTCTGTGGACCTGATGCTTGGATAGCCAGCTTTCCTGGCTGGTCAGAGTCAGGATTGTGGCAATCCAGAGATTCTGATTGTGTGGTCTGGGTACTGGACTCAGTTTGCACAAAGTTATGGGAGAACAAAGATAACGTTTTACACCAGGGGAAAGAAGGCTGGTGAAGGAAAGTTGAGGATTCTAAAGAGTGATGTCACCAATTAAATGGAAATGTTGGTGATTAGAGTGGATTTAGTTATAGGGGTCCAGAAACAGTAGACATGCATGTGGGTGACTGTATATGCATCAAAATGCTCCTCTAAAATAAATAAATTAAGGTTAAACTTCAAACAAGTCATAGAAGTGGTCATAATGTTTCAAGGACAACAAGGACAACAAGGACAACAAGGAAAAATTACTACCTACTTGCTCCTTTGAAGGAGAGAAGGTGTTCATCTTGTAGTACTTTTATGCCTAGGCAAACCATGCAGATAACTAGGATTGATAATACAATGAAGCTCGTTCACACTTAAGTATATTTAATAAATCAGCAGACGTAATGAGTGAACTCAAACCATTTCTCACTTTTGCTAGCAGTAAAGGATTAGAAAGCAGAACGGCTCTGTAGATGTTCTAACTTGGGTGCTTAGGGGGGTGTATATTATCAAAGAGAGGGGAGCAGGTGCAGAATACTGGCCCTCTGATGACTGACTTTGAAGGTCTCCAAATTTTTCCCAGGCTGTGTTTCTTATCTTAAAAAAAATTAAGAGTTATGTTTTCCTGTCTATGGTGTAGTTTATGAAACATTGCTCATAATTATGCTGTAGTGGAGGAATGATATACAGAGAGCTGGAGGTGGTAATGAGAGTGATAATACTTATTTGGATTTTACAGTGCTTTAGGTACAGGGAAACTCTGACTTGTTATTAGCTGAAATAAATAAGCAGACAATTCAAGAAGCTTTTATAACTTTACTTATTTTACCACAGGTCAGTAAGGAACAATCAACCAAAGTGCATTTTAATTATCAAGGCATGATAGACTGTAACTAAATTCTGTATTAAAAATTTGCTGGTGATAAATCAATATAATTGAAACCATACGTGTGCTAATTCCTAATTGATGATTGCATTCATTTGTTGTCAGAGCAGCACAAACAGAATAATTATATGCCATCACTCTAGCTCTTAGGAAATTGAGGGCCCATGTTAAAAGAGAGAGCTGTAATTCAGGGATTTGCTAAGTCCTATGATCAAATTTCCAAGAGCACAGTTGGGAACACATTCTAGGTTTATAGGAATTTTCTTATTTATTTGAACTGGAAAGTAACAACCTATATTTAATCAACTGAAGCTAGATCATTTCACTGAAAATATAGCCTTCGTTATGTTATGAAACTATTCTGGCTTGGATGGTCTGGAAAAGTTAGATCTCTTTTATTTGATAGGATAACATTAACTGAATATAAATAAGTTATTTTAGGGATTTTGTTATCAAATCTAAAGTAATAGAAAAATATGGCTCCAACTTTCAGTGCACTAAATGCCATTTATATGATAGCAATCTTTAGCTACAGTTTGGGTATGAAGAATATGCTTGTCTATAAAAACACTGGACCAGGAAATTTAACTAAACTTATTACTAAAATAATATATAGTTCTACACATGCATGAATTCATTACTTCATTTCAAAAGCAATTGTTGGCTGTATTCCAGACTTATTTTAGGTAGAAGTGATACATAAAATGTGGAATCCATTTTTAAGGAGCTTACAGTCTACAGGGTAAAATGGATGTGAAAATACTTGCTATGAAATATGATAAACACATCATAATATATATGTGTAAGGTATAATAATGGATAAGAAGAGCTAGTAATGAACTATTCAGAAGAGAGCTTGGGTAGGTGAGGGAAGCTTCAGTAGATTGACAAGAACATTTCAGGCATACAAAGCACCGAATAGAGAATACAACACATGCATTTAGTTCATCTTAGTGAAATAGAACAGCAACAACAATAAGTAATAGCAAAAAAATGAGTGGGTAGAGCAGAAGGGGAAATACTGAGGGAGATGCATGTAGAGAAGTAAGCAGTGTGTATAGTACAGTATGTCAGAAAATACAATACTAATGTGTTTGAAATAATTTAAGCAGGCAAGTAACATAATTATATTTAAAACATCTATTAATTTTAGAATTATTTTTAAAGGATTGCTATGGAAGTAGATGTTGACATTCTTCTTTCCTGGGGGATTGGACAGGCTGGAAATAATTGGTTAAGGTTCAATTAGGTAAGAGTTAGGTCCAGCTGATGTTATCACAGATAAAATTGGTGAGCTTGTGATTATGTTTCACAAAGAAAGTACTTGAGGAAGCACCATTTTATTAAACTTGAAAACTTTCCAGCCATTTTAGAATATGTGCAAATAGAAGTATGAGTACCTCTATTCAAATTTTGACCCCCATAGCTGCAGGTCTATTGCCTCTTCACAACCCAAATTCTCAAAGTCCCGGCTGAAAACACTCAGATTTCACCCTCTATTTACTACTTAATATTTATCAATCTAACAAACCATTTTCACTATTGATGCCATTCTTGGTGAAGGCATCTTCTTTATGTAATTGGTGATTTTTCATCCGTTTCTCACTAGGGCACTCTGTAACGTTTTAAAACCCAAAATTCTACCTTGGCGCTGGTGCCATTATCTATCTAACCTGGTTCCTCTCCTGTTATTCTAGATCTCACTCTCCTCACAGAATCATCTTCTTCCACCCATTTCTTAAATACTAGTTTTCTTTAAAATAGCTTCTTTGCCCTCTCTCCTATGATCCACACTCATAGTCAATACTTTACTAGATGTCAAACTTCTGAAATCTTTCTATAGAACTGATAACATATTTTAGTGTGTTAACATGAATTTATCATAGCAGTTGTAACACAAAAATGATACAAACAGAACACTATATGAAGACAAAAGCAGAGATCAGGGTGATGCCTTAGAATACAAGAAAGGCCAAAGATTGCTAGCAAACCACTAGAGCTAGGAAAGACTTGGAACATATTCTCCCTCACAGCCTTCAAAAGAGACCACTTTTTTAGACACATTGATCTTGGACTTCCAGACTCCAGAACTTGAGACAATAAATTTCTTTTGTTTAAGCCATTTGGTTGTAGTATTTTGTTATGGAAGTCCTAATGAACTAATACACTGTGTCTGACTACCTGGTAGACACAAAACTATACAGGAGTAGAATGTATTCCTGACCAACAATTACTGGTTATGTATATTAATGATTGTCATTGGTGTTTAATAGGCATTTCTATACTTTTTTTCTGGTTTCCTAACTAGATTGTTGTTCTCCTAGGAATAGAAATTATGTTTTATACCACATTTATAATACTCTATAATTTGTAATATATTTTAATGTTTAAATAGTCTTAAAGAGTCAGTTGCTTTATAATATGCAACAATTATGCCACCATTAGGTAAAAAGAAATTTTTCCAATCAGGCATCAATAGGTCCTATTTACTGTTTAGTTATTTCATATACTGTAGAAGAAATATATTACTGAAGATATCTACTGACAAATGGGATAGCTATGAAGGATTGATTCCATTCAGTGACAATGTGAATAAGTTCAGAGACAAAGATGTCAAATAATCCATATTCTCTCAGGTTTTTTCTCCTACTGTCCAATCAGTAATTTTGGTGTCTACTATTAAAATTATCTCCAGGCTTCCCTGGTGGCACAGTGGTTAAGAATCCGCCTGCCAATGCAGGGAACACGGGTTCGAGCCCTGGTCCGGGAAGATCCCACATGCCGTGGGGCAACTGGGCCCGTGAGCCACAACTACTGAGCCTGCGTGTCTGGAGCCTGTGCTCCACAACAAGAGAGGTCGTGACAGTGAGAGACCCACGCACCACGATGAAGAGTGGCCCCAGTTCGCCACAACTAGAGAAAGCCCTTGCACAGAAACGAAGACCGAACACAGCCAAAAATAAATAAACTAAAAAAAATTATCTCCATAGTCAAAATAATTCTTTTCAAAAGCTCTAATTGCAAGTATTTTTTTTGAAGACTAACATTAATGTTCTAGCATAGATAGTGTATGATAACCAGAGAGAGCTGTGAAACTGGAAACAGCAAAGCACAAGCCAAATCAGCTATGGGAACACTGAGGAAGAGATTCAGGTCTCAGGACCCTGTCACAGGTGCTGTATTATGGTGATGCTCAAGCCTGTTGAGTCACCACCCTCAGTGACTCTAGGGACCATAATTTAAACAAAAATGAGGAGAATACACAAAAGACAATATAGCATACTTCACAATTTTGTTTGGGGTTGACTGTAAATCTACAAGTCCCAATAATGCCCATAAGAACAATTACATTAAGTTAAAAAATAAAAGTTTTTTTTGTTTGTCTTTGTAAGGAAAGGAGGATAAAGTATTAAAGCAGGCAGATAAATTCTTATCTTATAGTGCATTATAAAGAGGTGATGATTTCCACATTGTCTAAGTCAAGATTCTTCCACCTTTATCCTGAGATTTATTTTTTGTAGCTTCCGTCAATACAAAACATTTTCTAGTTCACATTATGAGACACTTTCATTATTCCTGAGCATGTTCTAGTTTTCTAATGCATTAAAATGTATTATACATTTAGTGGCTTAAACAAGCAATTATTTATTGTGTCAGAAATCCAGGCATGGTGTGGCTAACTTCTCTACTTAGATTGAAATCAAGGTTTTGGCTGTGCTCCTTTCTAGAGACTGGGTGAAAATCAATTTCCAAGCTCATTCAACTTGATGGTCCAATTCAGTTCCTTGTGACTGTAGAACTGTAGTTATAGGACATTTCCTCTGGCTATAGGTCTTACAGCCATCCACATTCATTCCTCTCAATCTTCAGACCCAGCAATGGTGAATCTCTGTGGAATCAAATCTCTCATATTTGAATCTTTCTTCAGGAATAGCACAGTCTCTTTCAAGGGCTCAAGACCTTAAAAGAGCACCCAGAGGTCAGCTCCACCAAAGATAATCTCTCATTTTTACAGTCAGCTGTGCCATATTATTATCTAATCACAGGAGTGACTATCCCATAATATGCTCAAGCCCTGGGGACTATACAGAAGTTGTACACCAGAGGGCAGGAATCTTGGGGGCCATATTCTAGTTCTGCCTACTAAAGGGTGCTAATAGACAATTATTTTTTTTATTGATAGTGACACATAGTCAGACGTACATTCTCTTCAGTTTTCACATGTCATTTTCCTAACTCAAGCCCTCATTTTCTCTCCTTCAAACTCTTACAATAGCTTCTCAATAGAAGTCTCTATTTCTTGTATTTCTGCCTAACTGTGGCATTACCTTCAAGCACAATTATAATCACTGAGACTCTATTACTCAAAATCTTTTACTGTCTCCCTAGTGCCTCTTAAATAAGACAAAATTTACTTGTATAAAATGTCCATCATAATCTGTATTAAAGCCATCTTTCTCGAATTACATTTTGCCATACTCTCTCATTAACTATAGGCTCCAGCCAAATTAACCTCTTGATCTTTCTCACATTTTCCTGCTTATTCACCCTTGTAAATAATTGTATTTCTATCTGGAGGTCCTCTTCCCTCATTTTTCCACAACTAAATTCTATCCATGTTTCCAGGACTTTTTCAAGAGCAACTTCTTCTTGAAGCATTTTGTGACTGCTCTCAGAACTCCTATAGCTGTTCCAAATTTTGGCACTATTCACCTAAGTAGAAAGTTATAAACAGCATTCATTTTCAAATTTTATAGCCTTTGCTACTTTAAGTCCCTTGAGAATAGGTAGTGTGTTTTATCAATATTTGTATTCTCCACTGTACCATGCATATAGTTAGTAATGAATAAATAGTTGTTGAATAATTACTTAAAAGTGGTCACTCTTTACATTCCTGACCTCCTAATAAGTTTTCTTTTCCAACCCAATTTATTATGAGAAATTAATACCATTGATTGGTTGATTTTATTACCAATAATTATGATTGAAGTAAATTAAGAAGACTATTTCCAGTTAATCACTTTCTTCATTACCTAATTTACCCTTCTGACCCTGCTTGAAAATAATGTCTTAATCCTGAAGTCTTAATGAAGTTATTCACACTGAATACCCAGTTAGATTGTGTTTTATGCATTAAATTTTCTATTCTGTGTTCAGCCTAAAGATGCAGATTCCTGGGATGCTAAAAATTGAACTTTTACCTAAGAATGTTCCTTACTGCTGGACATACTTCATATATCTAGATTTTTATTATGTTAATACCAGAACTCTCTATATTACTGTAACTTATTATAGGTAGATGAATCTTAGAAAGAGTAACACATTAAAGATAATAACGTTAAAAGACTGTAAAGAAATAATGCTGATTGAAAAATTCAATTGTTTTCCATGCTAATGGAAAATACTTTACAATATGTAAATAAAGTTAATAAATAATCAGAAACACTATTTGGCTTTAAAGATTGCAATTGCTTTCAGGATTAAATCCCTTTTTATTAACAATATTTTCCATACTTGAGTAAGTATTACTATTTAGGATGGCAAATATGGTTACAAAAATGAAGAAAAAATCTAGATATAATAGAACTCAGAAACTCAACAATAAACTAGGAAATAAAAAAAAATGACTCCCTGGATTAAGATAGGTAGGGTTTAAAAATAATTTTTAATCAGAATGGATAAATATTGCTCAGAGATCAGAATATATAGATTACTGACATTAATTTCTCACCCATATACCTGACAGACATTACTAATCAATCATGCTATTCTTTCACTCTATGTGGGACATAGGCTCAGATTCCCTCTTGAAATAGCATTGCTATTACTTAGCAATGTAAACTGGAACAAAAGGTGAGGCCTAGTTACTGTCGGTAAAATAGATCTCTGTCTTTTCAAGTGATACCAGCAAACCTTAAAAATCAAGGAGGCTGGCAAAATTCTCTTACACTCAAAGTATCTAGACATAACTCATTCTCAACAAAATCTTTCATATACATATCAAGTTTCATCTTTTCTTTCTTTTTATCTGACTAATTCTTTACTTTTCACCTTTCCCAGGTGTGGTGATATAAGCTGAGCTAGTAAACACAGTTTATTAAAAAAATTGATGGTGCTGAGTATAGCTGCATAAATCATGCTGTCCTGGGCTACTAAGATGGCAAGAGAGTGAGACAGCTTTTGTCTGTTTGTTTGAAATTCATATATAGCAGGAAGAATCTTTGAGATGATTTATCCTGAAAACTCATTTTACCAAATGGTGAAATTGGGGCTACAATTGCCAGCTTTATGAAATTGAGAGTAAATGGCAGAGATGAAAATAAGATACACATATTTAGGGCCAAGGAATTAACTTGGCTTGGATCTGTTTATGGTTTTGTCCCAAAGAATCATTATTGGGTTCATTGGCCCAAACATTAGGGAAGAGGAAAAAGCCTTTGTTCTCTTTACAAAGACCTATTCCATTAGTCAGGCTTGAAGTTCTGTTCTTTCTCAACAATTCAATAAAATCTTATTTTTCTTAATTTACTTGTTTGTCATCCAAACCACACTAGCACAAAACAAAGCTTTTTCTTGACCGTGCTGGCTTTGGTATTTAATCCTATTTTATTGTTTCCTCAGTTGTCCAGGTTTTTATATAATCTCCCTTGCATGGTGGTGTAAATATTCTGATTAGTCTCTGCACCTGGTCTTTCCTTATTCTTTTCACCCACAAACCTTCATTAGACTAATTTTAAACACAGTTGTCATTGAAGCCGTTTCCCATTCTTTATAGAAAAAAGTCAAATTTTCTCTGTACAACTTTTCTAGATCTCCATAATCTGACTTTATCTTCTTTTCTTCCTACTCTGGACTAATCTCACTCCCTCCAGAAGTGCCATGCTCATTATCAAGTTCTTACTGTTTACTCTATTTAGAATGTTTTTCCGGGTTCCCCAATCCCACTCTTTGCTCAAGTAACAGTTTAAAACTCCATGGATTCTCCATCCAAGGACAATACTCCACATTCCCTGAAATCCAGGGAAGGGTGTGTATGTGTTTCTTTTTATTATGGAGTAAAGCACAATGTTAGAGTGTAGGCTTTGGAAACATGCAGATGTGGATTTGAACCCTGGCTCCAATACTCAGCCACAGGTGTGGATTTGCACTCTGAAGCAGTTTCCTCACTCATAAATTGGGGATTACAGCATTTACCTCTAGTCTTTGTTTTCAGGGTTAAATGAGGTTAGTGTCAAGTATCTAACACAGTGTCAGCCAGAGGAAGTCTGCCTAAATGGTATCTGCCAATTCTCTCCCATTTATATTATTACCCAGTTGAATTCTGTAGTGTATCTTTTTTCTCTAACTGCTATGTTATTATCCCCAGGATAGGGACCCTATCTTTTGTGTCCCTGCTCAGGTCTATGATTTTTTATAGTGGAAAGAATATTAAAACTGTTATCAGATAATATGGTGTTGTCTCTTATGTGTCTGTGTAAACAGCTGATCTTTTCAGCCTGTTTCTTCATCTGTAAAATGGAAACAAAAACACTTCTTGGGCTATTAAAAGAATTAAGAAATGCAGCATTTACAAACAGGCTTCAAAATTATATATTTGTATATAATTTAAAGTCTCATTTTGGTAGTTAATAGTATTTTACTAGTTAATAATAACAGAAAATAAATGTTTAAAGAATTCTAAAAAGAAGATGGAACCCAATGTTCAAGATTATATTGCTATTTTTGGGAGTCAAATAAATGACAGTCAAGGAAAATATCAGGGCCTAAGTGTTTAGCTAGGTGATTCTCACATGACATGGTAGCTCGATGCAAATATTTCATAATTGTAGTAATCCTAAAGAATGCTAAGTTAATTACAATTTGAAGTCATAAGGCAATGCACACAGATATCAATTCTTTACATAGAGTACATAGTGGAGCAATTCTCTACAAAACTTCTTCCTTTAGCTCCAATGTAATGATTGATGCCCTTCTTTTAGGATAATCCTCTACTGCTATAAGTCTGTGTTAAAAATTTTTTCAGAAATGATAAATGCTTCACTTTTAACATTCTGTATTGAGCTTTTCTGATTCATCTTGAACCCAGTGTTGACTGTTATATAGCATGTACAGAATAACCATAAAGAATATCACATATGGTCTGGGCCAATGGTCTGATTTTTGCTGTGATGCTTTTTCAAGCTAAAACTTTCATATTTTTGAATAAGACAGTAACACTTAAGTCTATCAAAGAGCAGATTATATGGACATTCTGCTTTTTCCAAAATATTTTATGAGTTTTTACTAGGTGCTGGAAATTAAGTGATGAGCGCCACAGAGTTCTTAGCCACATGGCACTATTCTAGTTAGGGGAATTCAAAATAAACGATTGAGCTAATAAATATAAAATACTAAGTCAAATGTTCTGAAGAAAAAATAAGGCAAGGGAAAGAGTCCAAAAGTGCTGAGAGCAAGAGTTTGGGTGCTCTTTTAGGCTGGGCTCTCAGGCAAGGCCTCCCAGAAAAGGTGACATTTGAAAACCATTCACAGTGAAGTGAGGGAAACCAGCCATGTAAGACCTGGGAAGAGAGCACTGAAAGTAAAAAGGGGTCAGAAATTTCAAAGTCCCCAAATGAGATTTTGGCATTTTTTGAAGAACATGTTATACTCATTAAATTCTTTCTTCTTGAAAACCATAGTATATCTGTCTCCTACACTGAACCTGACTGCTTGCTTCACTGAGGGTGTGGTGATAAAAGATTCAGGATATATTTTGAGAGTTAGGCCAAAAGTCAGATGAGCTATATCCGGGATGTGAGGGAAATAGAGAAGCTTGTGGGTTTTCAGTCCTAGCAATTGGGTGAATGGCAGCATCATTTACTAGATGTTGAAACTAAGTAAGGAGGTTCCTTTTAAGTTTAAGCTGCTTCTTTAACCAAAATGGAGATGTGGACTATGCAGCAAAGCATATGAGTCTGGGGTTCACTAATGATTTTTGGAGCCTCTTAACTCTCTAATCTTTTAAGAATAAATAAACTTAATACAGAAAATTTCACCTGATTTTTCAGTAAGATTTTATGGATTATGCCTATGCCAACTTAGCAACAACAAGAAACAGAATTAGAGGAGTGAATTATTGAAGGCAGCTGGATTTAAAGAATTGTGCCTGAAAGAGCATGGCTGGAAATATATTCAAAGCTTCTAGCAAACATTTTTTTAGAAATAATTTACTCTGATGTGGATCCAATCCTGCATTTATGTTGTACCTGCCTTTATAAGTAAATTGCAGAATATCCTTTCAGCTTGTAAACTGCCTCACATTCTCTAATTTCTTGAATTTTTGTAATTCAATAACTAGTTCTCAAGAGGAAATAGAATGGCCAGTGTATCAGTCAAGGTTCAGCTGAAGACAATAAAAACTACTTTATCCAGTTTAAGCAAAAAGAGATTTAATACAGGGAATCAGATGCTTATGCAACTGTTGAAAGGGCTGGAGGTACAGGCTCTAGGCTGAGCTTATAAAATTATTCCCAGAAGAGCACTGAAATAAAAAACAGACGTGGGCTTCCCTGGTGGCGCAGTGGTTGAGTCCGCCTGCCGATGCAGGGGACATGGGCTCGTGCCCCGCTCCGGGAGGATCCCACATGCCACGGAGTGGCTAGGCCCGTGAGCCATGGCCGCTGAGCCTGCGCGTCCGGAGCCTGTGTTCCGCAACGGGAGAGGCCACAGCAGTGAGAGGCCCGCAAAAAAAAAACACCCCAAACCAGACATATACTATATTCCATGGTGCAGAGATCATTCTACATTTTCTCATATATTAACTAGTTTAATCCTCACTAAGTATTTTTACCTAGTGACTTATTCAACAACTAGTAAATGGCAGATCTTGTATTTGAATGCAGGCATTGTAGCTCCTAAATCTGTGCTCCTAACCACTGTGCTCTATTGCCTCTCTAGGTACTGACCTAGCATAAGTAAGTGGTTATTTCTGCCAGGATCAAGAACTTAACGGAATTAGGAAGTAGCTGCCCAAATTGCTGGGTCTAGGACCATACTGTTTCAACCCCATCCATGCCAGCAAAGTGAAAAGCCCCATGACTCATAAAACCAGGGTACAGACATTGGGACTTCTGATACTGAAGCCAGTAGAAAACCAGTAACAGCAGAGTTTGAACCTGACTGTACCTCATTTCAATTGTTGTAGGAGAGAGTCTGCTTGGTGAAAGTTTGATGACTTGTAGATGTAGCCTTCAGGTTTGCAACCTCTTGATTTCAAAAAAATTACAAAAGACATGAGTATTTTATCTACAGTGCATGCTACAGCCAGGCCTAATATTGTGTGGATAAGGTGAGCCTAAAACTGAGGCCAATAGATAGCACTGTTTAGAAGCAAAGTGTAAACTTTGCATTTACAAATGTACCACACTTACAAATGGTTCTACATTTTCTTTGACACCAGAACAATTGATAATACTTGGGAAGGTCACACCTTCAAATTATCATGATGCAATCTTCAGAAACTTGTTATTCTCTGAGTATTTCAATAGCCAGTGCTCTAAGAGTCTATTTCTATGCCTTGTTTCTGTCTCCATTATCAGGGCAAAAGGAATTAGACAGTGTTACATGATGGAAGCCTCCTGATTAAAGGATAGAACTGTAGCGATACCTACAGGTTTTTGGATTCTTCTTCTCCTGGTTGCATTATGTATAAAATAAATCACTATCCTCATAGGCTACTCTTTCCTTCTCCTGGAATAATTCTGGCTTCTTCTGGTTTACAATAAAGGAACATAGGTATGGATGTGGGAAAGAGTCCATGTAAATCAGGAGCTGCTTCATCTTCTATATTAAAATTCTAAAAAAAAATCTCAAGAAACTATAATTATGGAAAATCAAGTAAAATTGAAACAAACAATTTTAACGTTGCGAGTATAGTCCCTTCTGCAATTTTAATCCTAAACGACACGAGTTCCATGTCCTTCAAGCTAAACTTGAAAGTTTAGATATGGCTCTTGCACTTACCTGGTTTGCAATTTTAAATGTTACCTCTTTTATTTTTCTTAGCCTAAGTATCCTCAATCATGGAAGGAAAATAACACCAGTCACCCCACAAGATTATGAGATCCATAATATGTGCTGGATAGATGATTTTAGAAAATAGGGAATAGTGAGTTAAAATGGGACAGCTAGTATTTCAGACCCCTGCTCCAACACTTGTGAGCTCTATGACCTTGAGAAGTCATTAAAGCTCTCTAAACCTATGTTTTCTCATTTGTCAAATGGTAAAACTAAAACTAGGAATTTCAGTGGGTTCTTGTAAGATTAAATGAAACAATGTGAGTGATGTGCTGGATCTTATGATTTCCATGTATAAAGTACTAATTAAATATTAATTATTAATAGACACTACTAAAGATACACAGACTTTTGTTTCTTCACTGGAGTTCCAGTGTTTATAACCACGCATTATCTGAATAAAATACTTGTTCTAATCCCCTAACCTCATGACCTGCTTCCTGTTTGAGCACTGGGCTCCTGATTCATGGCTCTGTCATTTGTTTTTTTTTTTCCCTGGTAGTCTTGAATTGGATCTAAATCCAGTTTACTTGTTTGGATAATTATTTGGTAATAACTATCAGAAAAAAATTGAAACACTGACATTTGTAGAACTATTTATATCGAAGAGATTTAGCTATGAAGATAGAAAGAAAATGCAATTCTTTAGGTAGGAGAGAGAAGAGAAATACAAGAATGAGGAAATGTCACTTTATGAAAAAATTTCTTTGGTGTTTGGTTTCTAACAGCAGAAATCATAAGGGAAATCTTTTTTGAAATTATTTTGCTAATTAGGCAAGCATAGTCTCAAAAGCTTGACTTCAGTCTTCCTGATGCAGTGTGTATTTGGAATGCTGAACAGAATTTTCATGGTTTACCCATCTCATTGCAGCAAAGATGTGCCCTCAAGAGCATTAGATAATTTTCCAGTCTCTTTTTTAAAATAGAATTATATTACCTTTCTTTTTTATTTATATTATTTTTAAAATTTAAATTTAAATTCTTGGCTGCATTGGGTCTTCGCTGCTGCGTGCAGGCTTTCTCTAGTTGTGGCGAGCGGGGGCTAGTCTTCGTTGTGGTGCACAGGCTTCTCACTGCGGTGGCCTCTTTTCGTTGTGGAGCACGGGCTCTAGGCGCACGGGCTTCAGTAGTTGCAGCGCGTGGGCTCTAGAGCTCAGGCTCAGTAGCTGTGGTGCACAGGCTTAGTTGCGCCGCAGCATGTGGGATCTTCCTGGACCAGGAATCGAACCTGTGTCCCCTGCATTAGCAGGCGGATTCTTAACCACTGCATCACCAGGGAAGTCTGATAATTCTCCAGTCTTAATAATACCTAATTCAAAACTAGGACTAAATAATTTTTATATTTCCCCTGCTGGGAAGAAGGTAAATCAGTACAAGTATTGATAAGTTTGTTAGATCTCAAATATCTGTAATTTTTTACCATTACTCAGACTCTGGAACTGTTAACCTAACATACACACACACACACACACACACACACACACACACACTGACATTTGATAAGTGAAGCTAATATTCATGGAACCAAATTTTGACTCATCACTGCAGATGAGGTGTTAGTGTTACATGGAGGTTGGCTTTCTGCTATTTATATTCATTTAAAAATAAAAATAAATAAAGCATAGCAGATGTGTTAGAGATTAAAATAGATAATAGTATGCCTCAAACTATAGGGAATATTATCAATATAGTATTAATCTCATTTAATTATTTGTACCAGTAGATCCTGTCATCAGTTGAAAGATTCTTAATCAATCTATTAATATTGTCTTCATAATTTCATTTTCATACAGGTACTTGGAAGCTCTGAAAGCCTGGACTAAAAAGTCTGAATAATTTCAAAGTATTGGGGCAGCTAATTCAATTTTAGAAGTCCTGAAGTTGTTCATTAATGCTGTAGCCAGAAACTAGAATGTTTAGTGTGTCACTTTTTATGGAAAATAAATTTCCCTCTCTGTGGAACTTTAGCATGGATAATACTGATGAAATGTTTTAAAGGACAAAAAAGATATCCTGGATAAGTTATGGTGAGCAAAATTCTCTCTCTCTCTTCCTTTTTTCACTTAAGGGAGAAAGGATAATAAGCTCAAAATGCGTGAATTGACATTCAATTTCCTGGGGAAAAAATCAGTAGTTTTATTTCCATTCCCTTGTTCTAGACTAGAAATGAAACCTGCCATTTACTCTGGAAAATAGATGAGAAAGGACTTGTTTGTTGGGAAATCTCAGTTATTTGTGGGATTTTTGAACATTTCTTATGTTAATGTATGAGAGGGATTTATAGTTTAAGACAAACTTCCTGACCGCACAAGGATAATAGATAAATCATTTACCATCTATGTATGTTTCTACTGTAATTTAAGGTTAGATCTGTAGAGTGAAGTCAATTAGCACAGGGTGGTTTTTTCTATCTTAAAGGAGTTAATAAGCCATTGTGAACTCTTTTTGTTCAAAATTTAACCTATTACTTTATGACCTTAATCCCATTTTAAGATTGTAATTAAATAGTCCCTAAACTATCTTCTTTTGCTGAAGACAATGGCATAATTTCAGGGCAAGTGTTTATCAGTTTAAGGCTGTGAATTGATTTGCTATAAATGAATATACCCTCTATCTTCCTTTAACACTCTTCCAACATCATAACACAATGAATCAAACTAGAATGAGTGTTACATATCTGAAAATGGTCTGCATTCCTGCCTTCTTCTCTTGTCCCTCTAGAAATTATTTGCCATAGAGCAGAACAAGTGATTTTTTCACTTTTTAAATTAAAACCCTTCAAATATGTCTCATTGCATTTAGAATAAAATTCAGTTTCCTTACTAAGTACTAAAAGTAAGTAGTACCTTTATGATCTATCTCAGCTTTTCTATCTTAGCTTTTCCGCTTTGTCATCAGTGTCCCATTTGCTCAATATCTCTAGCAACACTCTCTTCCTTCTATCCTTGGAACATGTGACTCTCTGTCCCTGACCCAGGACCTTTGCACATGCTATCCCATCTACTTTTTCCCACTCCTCACATGCTCAGGTCCTTCTTATCCTTCAGGTCTCAGTTGAAATATCACCTCCATTGATGAGATCCACCTGTCTTAGACTCCTTTTTGGTTTACTTTATGGCTTTAATCACAATTTATAAGTATTTTATTTAATTGTCTGATGATTTCTTTAATGTCTGCTTCTACTCTTCCATGAAGTAGAAGTGCCAAGAATTCAGGAAGAAAATTGCCAATCTTTTTGCAGAGAACAGTGTCTACTTAGTACACAATCACCACCAAATCAAACCAGGTTTGTCCTCCTCAGTCCTAAACTTTTATGCTCCTTTCCATCATTATAAGTAATTCTTTCTGCAGGGATCCACTTTGGAGACTTTGGTTGTGATATCATTGCCTGGGTATCGTACCTGAAATTACAAAATATTTGAGTGGTTTCAAACACGGGTTTATAACAAGCTTCACAGGGATCAGATAGTAGAACTCATTTAACTGCAGAGGGCAGTGCTGTCTAATGTGCCGAACAGCAATCCCCTGACTCACAACCAACACTGTTTATTTCACATTCGATGTCCTTTGATGAACGCTCTAAAATTATTTCATTACTGTTTTAGCAATGTGCTATGCAATTACACTTTAGAAATGACACATAAGAAATATCAGAGTTTTAGCTACGGATGCATCAGAGTGTTTCTTAAATTAACTGAATGACCCTTAAGAAATGATTTTTTGAAAAATTGTAGATACTTGCATTTGGTCCTAACTTCTGACTTCACTTCCTTTAATCTCTCCTTTAAAAAATGCTTTTGGGATTTAATCAGATTTAGCAGTAAGTAATGCAACTGCCAAGCAGCCTCATTAATTTTTAGAGAGCTAAAATAGATTTAGAATCTAAAAGCGTTTTCTCTCATGCCCTTGCCTACAAATTTTCTTGCCTCTTGTCTTCCTCATCCCATCTACCTTCGACACACTGCCAGATTAATCTCTAAAGCATATCTCTGATGGGTCACTCTTTTCTGAACAGTCTTTAAAGGTGCCTGATTGCTTAGTTAGCATTACTTAGTTTTCAAGACCCTCCAAATGTTACTTGATATCTGCTTTCCAATCTTATTTCCAATCTTATTCCAATAGCTACTCTAGTTATTTGAAAAAGCTCCAGACTTACCTAAAACTTCCCTTCCCATGTCTTTGCTTGTGCTCTTAGCAGCTAGCCAAACCTGCCTCAGGGAGAGATCCTCTAAAAAACCTGGTAGAAAACTGAAAGGCCTGGATTTCTGCCATTTTCTTGGCCTTAGTTTTACTTTATGAATATTGGGAAAGTCTGCTTTTACTTTCATGAACTATGCTATGAATAAATTCCCTGATATGAGGAAGTGGCTTCCTTTTCAGAGCGGTGATCAGACAAAGATTTGAGATGTCAAATGTGAGGGAAGGAAGGGACTAGCTATTAGGAAAGTGGTTTGTCTTTGGTACGCCTTTCAGTACTTGACCTTCTTTATTTTAGTCATTATTTTCTTTTCTAGTCCTCCCCTCCCCTTTAAAAGTATATAATGTGTCATGAACCTGTGTATGTTACATGCCATCTTCATATGAGATGTTTAGAAGATATTATGTTATCTTCTCAGGGTGTATTTATATTACAGTTCCAGTGAAATTGGGAAAAACAAATATTTTCTTTACCAATAAGAGGCATAAAGTATTAATGACAAATTAAAAAGATTTTTTTTCTTTCTGTCTTTCTTTTCTTTTATTCCTTTATACAAGCAATATTTTTTCCCTATTGACGAATCACACCATTAAGCAGTCACAAATATGAAAGGAAGCTCAGAGTAGTACAGGAGAAATTTAAATATATTATGATGTATGTAATTTAAATATATTATCTATCTAGCTATCTATCTTCATCATCACCATTATCTGTCATCTATCTATATATTAGAAAGGCAATGCATCTGTAAGACTAAAATTTATTAAATATATATAGCATAATCTCCTTTCTATCTGTGAATTTCAGCTACCCACTTTCTTCTCCTCCCCACTACAAATAGGTAACCATAGTTATTGCTTTCTTCTATATTCTCCCAAAGGATTTTATGCATACATTTAAAAATATAAATATATTTAAAATTTTTTCTCTTCTTTATACACATGGTATTGTACTTGCATTTTTCATTTAATGGTATATCTTGGATATTTTTTCATAGTGGTATGAAAAGCCTTCTCATTCTTCTTTATAGCTGAGTAGTATTCCATAATATGGACATAGCACAGTTTATTTAAATATCTAGTTATGGCCATTTATATGCTTTTCTCTTTTACTGGAAGAGTAATAAGCAAGGCTTCAATGAAAAGCAATTTGCAAAAATTATTTAATATGTTAAAACTATATCTGTAGGTTAAATTTTCATTCTTAAATACTAAATAGTTGTATTAGTTTTCTATCACTGCTGTAACAAGCTACCACAAGCTTAGCAGCTTAAAATAACACCACTAGATCTGCAAATTCCCTTTGACATGTAACGTAGCATACTTATAGATTCTGGAAATTAGGGCATGGACTTCTCTGGAATGGGGAGCCATTCCAACTACCATACTAGCTTAGCACTTAATATGTGCAGTATTGAATAGAATTTTAGTTTTGTCTTTCAATGTTTCTTATAGAATTTTTTTAATAGTCATATTTATTACTCTTTACTTTTAGGTTGGTAGATTTTTGGGTCACTGTTAGAATCAACTCTTCATTTGCAGGAATGGAATTTTCTACCATGTTTTATTCCAGAATATTAAATGTCTCATTTTTATATTTAAAATTTTAAGCCTCCTGGAATTTACTTTACTATAAGATGTAATATAGATCCATTTTTCTCTGTCCAGATGGCTAGTTAATTGTCCTTACACAGGGTTTCCTAATTTAGAGACTCACATGGCATCCATGCGTGTTTAGTGAACACCTAAAATTTCAGCAAACTTTTGCATGTATGTGCATTTTTCTCACAGGGACAGGAGACTAACAAAATCACTTCCTTATTGTAGAAAGAATACCAGGACCAGGTTTAGGGACCTGGGCTCCTGACTTTTGCTTAGTATAAGCTGAATCTCTGAGTCTGAGAAATTTCACCTCTAAAATGAAGAGGTGTGATTACATGATTCTAAAATTCTTTCCAGTTTCAGAAATATGAACTAATTGATTTTAGTGTCAATTATTTAGAGCTTTAGAATAGATATTTCCTTAAGCCAAATGAATATAATGGAGAAATGGCATAAAAGATCATGTACATTGGAAAAGAATAAAGGACTCTCTAATTACAAACCAAGTTTTTTATCATATTACATTTCAATAATTAAATAATTCAGTTTCAGCCAAAATATCTACAACGAGAAAAATGCATTCTTATAGTTGTTATTGAATTGGCAAAATACACACAAAAAATCCAACCAAAAACCTGCCATGGTTTTACTTCTTTATTTGTGATTATGAAGCATTTTTAATATGATGATGATGTAGTATTATAAAGTTATCATGGGAAGCACTTTCATTTGTTTAAACTGTATCTGGTTATTTCCAAAGGAAAAGAAGTGTACTGACAGTAGCTGGAAGCTTGACAAGATCAGGTCACTTTAACAGTTGAACCCATTTCAGATTATCCTCATGGTGGCAAAAGAGATTAAATTCAAGCCATTTGAATAAAAAAAAACTGAGATATATTCTATATTCTCAGGATTCTAGCTGTTTAATTTGAAGCTTGTGGGAGGTGGCTTTAGAATCTTTTTACTTTTCTTGGATTTCATATGGTGCTGGATTGAAAGCCAAACTTAAAAAATAATAAAAGTCAATGAAGTTTCTGATTTTTCAATACAGTAGTATACCTAGCACGTTATTCGTACAGACAGTGCATTCAAAATGTGCCAGGTCATATTGCTCAGAAACCACATAAACATTTATTTAAGTCATGAATAATAAAAAAAGCCTGTGTTATAAGCAAGATAAACAGTAATATAATTGAAAATCTATACATACTTTTTGTAGCAACTTTTTTTATGTTTTGTAATTTTACATTAGTGTAATGTGTCACTGTCATGAATGAATTGTTTATGGTGCTCATAAATTTGTGGAAACCTATAATGGAAAAAGAAAATTGCAATTAAAAAATTTACTTTCATCAGTTATTTGAATATGATTAACTAATGAAGGGAAAGCAGAATAACATAATGAAGACATAAAGAATGCACTCTGGAGGGTTTTGATTCTGGATAAGACAGAGTAAGTATAATCTATTGGGTCTCTCCCACTGACAAAAACATTCAGTCCATAAAAATAGCATTACCCAATCTGAACAATAGAGAGAAGAATTATTGAAAAAGTTAACAAAATTAACATGTGAGACAATAAAAGTCAAACATTTATGTCATTAAAGGGAGACATAAGAAAAGAAAGTGTGTAGTGCTGAGTAAATATTTGAAGGAATAATTCCTGAAAACATTCCAAGTTTGGTAAAGGACACAAACCTACATATTCAAGAAGTTTAGCAAATTCCAAACAGAATAAATCCAAAGAAATTCATGTCCAGGCACCTTATAATCAAACTTAAATTTTAGCTTAAAACTAAAGAAAAGAAAATTGAAAGCAACAAGAGAAAAACAATGCATCACCTGTAGGGAGACAATGCTTGAATGAGGATTTCCTATCAGAAACCATGGAGACTGGGAATAACTGCCACATTTAAAAGTGCTGAAAGAAAACAACTGTCAAACAGAATTCTATATCCAGTAAAAATATTAGGAATGAAGGTGACAAAGACATTCTCAGATAAAGCAAAACTAAGAGAATTTATTTTTAGCTGACATGTTCTAAAAGGTTTGTGAAAGGAAGATCTTAAGACAAAAGGGAACTGTTATCAGAAGGAAAGTTATCCTTATTTACAGATGACATGATTGTCTATATAGAAAGTACAAGAGACCTCCCAGCTCCATGTAATATCAAACGGCAAAAGCTCTCCCAGAGATCTCCATCGCAATGCTAAGACACAGCTCCACTAAACGACCAGCAAGCTAGAGTGCTGGACATACTATGCCAAACAACTAGAAAGACAGGAATACAATGCCACTCATTAGCAGAGAGGCCACCTGAAATCATAATAAGGTCACAGACACCACAAAACACACCACTGGACAGAGTCCTGCCCATCAGAAAGACAAGATCCAGCCTCATCCACCAGAACACAGGCACCAGTCCCCTCCACCAGGAAGCCTACACAATCCACTGAACCAACCTTAGCCACTGGGGGTAGACACCAAAAACAACGGGAACAATGAACTTGCAGCCTGCAAAAAGGAGACCCCAAACACAGTAAGTTAAGTAAAATGAGAACACAGAAAAATACACAGCAGACGAAGGAGCAAGGTAAAAACCCACTAGACCAAACAAATGAACAGGAAATAGGCAGTCTACCTGAAAAAGAAATCAGAGTAATGACAGTAAACATGATCCCCAAACTTGGAAATAGGATTGAGAAAATACAAGAAATGTTTAACAGGGACCTAGAAGAACTAAAGAGCAAACCAACAATGATGACCAACACAATAGATGAAATTAAAATTCTCTAGAAGGAATCAATAGCAGAATAACTAAGGGGGAAGAATGGATAAGTGACCTGGAAGATAAAATAGTGGAACTAACTACCACAGACAGAGGAAAAAAAAAGAATGAAAAGAATTGAGGACAGTCTTAGAGACATCTGGGACAACATTAAATGCACAAACATTTGAATTATAGGGGTCCCAGAATAAGAAGATAAAAAAAATGGAATGAGAAAATATTTGAAGAGATTATAGTTGAAAACTTCCTTAATATGGGAAAGGAAATAGTCAATCATATCCAAGAAGCACAGAGAGTCCCATACAGGATAAATCCAAGGAGAAACATGCCAAAACACATATTAATCAAACTATCAAAAATTAAATACAAAGAAAAGATATTAAAAGCAGCAAGGGGAAAACAACAAATAACATAAAAGGGAATCTCCATAAGGTTAACAGCTAATCTTTCAGGAGAAACTCTACAAGCCAGAAGGGACTGGCAGGACACATTTAAAGTGATGAAAGGGAAAAACCTACAACCAAGATTGCTCTACCCAGAAATGATCTCATTCAGATTCGACAGAGAAATTAAAACATTTACAGACAAGGAAAAGCTAAGAGAATTCAGCACCACCAAATCAGCTTTACAAGAAATGCTAAAGGAACTTCTCTAGACAGGAAAAACAAGGGAAGATAAAGACCTACAATAACAAACCCATAACAATTAAGAAAATGGTAATAGGAACATACATATTGATAATTACCTTTATTATAAATGGATTACATGCTCCAACCTAAAGACACAGACTGGCTGAATGGATACAAAAACAAGGCCCATGTATACGCTGTCTACAAGAGACCCACTTCAGACCTAGAGAAACGTACAGACTGAAAGAGAGGGGATGGAAAAAGATATTCCATGCAAATGTAAATAAAAAGAAACCTGGAGTAACAATTCTCATATCAGACAAAATAGATTTTAAAATAAAGACTATGACAAGAGACAAAGAAGGACATTACATAACTACCAAGGGATCAATCCAAGAAAAAGATATAACAATTGTAGATATTTATGCACCCAACATAGGAGCACCTCAATACATAAGGCAAATGCTAACAGCCATAAAAGGGGAAATCGACAGTAACACAATCATAGTACGGGACTTTAGCATCCCACTCTCACCAGTGGACATATCATCCAAAATGAAAATAAAGAAAGAAACACAAGATTTAAATGATACATTAAACAAGATGGACTTAGTTGATATTTATAGTACAATCCATCCAAAAACAACAGAATACAATTTCTTCTGAAGTGCTCATGGAATATTCTCAAGGATAGATCATATCTTGGGTCACAAATCAAGGCTTGGTAAATATAAGAAAATTGAAATGGCATCAAGTAAGGAAAAAAATCTGTAAAAAGTACAAGCACTTGGAGGCTAAACAATACACTACTTAATAACCAAGAGATCACTGAAGAAATCAAAGAAGAAATAAAAAAAAATATCTAGAAACAAATGACAATGAAAACATGACGACTCAAAACCGATGGGACTCAGCAAAAGTGGTTCTAATAGGGAAGTTTATAGCAATACAGTCCTACCTCAAGAAACAAGAAACATCTCAAATTAACAACCTAACCTTACACCTAAAGCAATTAGAGAAAGAAGAACAAAAAAATCCCCAAAGATAGCAGAAGGAAAGAAATAATAAAGATCAGATAGAAATAAATGAATAAGAACTGAAGGAAACAATAGCAAAGATCAATAAAACTAAAAGCTGGTTCTTTGAGAAGATAAACCAAATTGATAATCCATTAACCAGACTCATCAAGGAATAAAGGGAGAAGACTCAAATCAATAGAATTAGAAATGAAAAAGGAGAAGTAACAACTGACACTGAAGAAATATAAAGAATCATGAGAGATTACTACAAGAAATTCTATGCCAATAAAATGAACAACCAGGAAGAAATGGAAAAATTCTTAGAAAAGCACAACCTTCCATGACTGATCCAGTAAGAAATAGAAAATATAAACAGACCAATGACAAGAACTGAAATTGAGACTGAGATTAAAAATCTTCCAACAAACAAAAGCCCAGGAACAGGTGGCTTCACAGGCAAATTCTCTCAAACATTTAGAGAGGAGCTTACACCTATCCTTCTCAAACTCTTCCAAAATATAGCTGAGGGAGGAACACTCTCAAACTCATTCTACGAGGCCAACATCACCCTGATACCAAAACCAGGTAAAGATGTCACAAAGAAAGACAACTACAGGCCAATATCACTGATGAACATAGATGCAAAAATCCTCAACAAAATACTAGCAGACAGAATCCAACAGCACATTAAAAGGATCATACACCATGATCAAGTGGAGTTTATTCCAGGAATGCAAGGGTTCTTCGATATAGGCAAATCATCAGTGTGATAAACCATATTCACAAATTGAAGGAGAAAAAACATATGATCATGTCAATAAATGCAGAAAAAGCTTTTGACAAAATTCAACACTTATTTATGATAAAAACTCTCCAGAAAGTAGGCATAGAGGGAACTTACCTCAGCATAATAAAAGCCATATATGACAAACCCACAGCCAACATCGTTCTCAATGGTGAAAAACTGAAATCATTTCCTCTAAGTTCAGGAACAAGATAAGGTTGTCCACTCTCACCACTATTATTCAACATAGTTTTGGAAGTTTTAGCCACAGCAATCAGAGAAGAAAAAGAAATAAAAGGAATCCAAATCGGAAAAGAAGAAGTGAAGCTGTCACTGTTTGCAAATGACATGATACTATACATAGAGCATCCTTAAGATGCTACCAGAAAGCTACTAGAGCTAATCCATGAATTTGGTAAAGTAGCAGGATACAAAATTAATGCACAGAAACCTCTTGCATTACTATAAACTAATGATGAGAAATCTGAAAGAGAAATTAAGAAACACTTCCATTTACCATTGCAAGAAAAATAATAAAATACCTAGGAATAAACCTACATAAGGAGACAAAAGACCTGTATGCAGAAAACAATAAGACACTGATGAAAGTAATTAAATGTGATACAAACAGATGGAGAAATATACCATGTTCTTGGATTGGAAGAATTAACATTGTGAAAATGACTATATTACCCAAAGCAACCTATGGATTCAGTGCAATCCCTATCAAACTACCAATGGTATTTTTCACAGAACTAGAACAAAAAATTTTCACAATTTGTATGGACACACAAAAGATCCCAAATAGCCAAAGCAATCTTGAGAAAGAAAAACGGAGCTGCAGGCATCAGGCTCCCTGACTTCAGACTAGACTACAAAGCTACAGTAATCAAGACAGTATGGTACTGGCACAAAAACAGAAACATAGATCAATGGAACAGGATAGTAAGCCCAGAGATAAACCCATGCACATATGGTCACCTTATTTTTGATAAAGGAGGCAAGAATATACAATGGAGAAAGGACAACCTCTTCAATAAGTGGTCCTGGGAAAGTGGATGGCTACATATAAAAGAATGAAATTAGAACACTTCCTAACACCATACATGAAAATAAACTCGAAATGGATTAAAGAGCTAAATATAAGGCGAGACGCTGTAAAACTCTTAGAGGAAAACATAGGCAGAACACTCTGTGACGTAAATCACAGCAAGATCCTTTTTGACCCACTTCCTAGAGAAATGGAAAAAAAAACAAAAATAAACAAATGGGACCTAATGAAACTTAAAAGATTTTGCACAGCAAAGGAAAACATAAACAGGACAAAAAGCCAACCCCCTGAATGGGAGAAAATATTTGCAAATGAAGCAACTGACAGAGGAATTATCTCAAAATTTACAAGCAGCTCATGCAGCTCACAAAAAAACAAACAGCCCAATTCTAAAATGGGCAGAAATCCTAAATAGACATTTCTCCAAAGAAGATATACAGATTGCCAACAAACACATGAAAGGATGCTCAACATCACTAATTATTATAGAAATGTAAATCAAAACTACAGTGAGGTATCACCTCACAGCACTCAGAATGGCTATCATAAAAAAATCTATTAACAATAAATGCTGGAGAGGATGTGGAGAAAAGGGAACCCTCTTGCACTGTTGGTGAGAATGTAAATGGATACAGCCACTATGGAGAACAGAATGGAGGTTCCTTAAAAAACTGAAAATAGAAATACTGTATGACCCAGCATTCCCACTACTGGGCATATACCCTGAGTAAGCCATTATTCGAAAAGAGTAATGTACCACAATGTTTACTGCAGCTCTATTTACAATAGCCAGGACATGGAAGCAACCTAAGTGTCTATTGACAGATGAATGTCTAAAGAAGATGTGGCATATATATACAATGAAATATCAGTCATCCATAAAAAGAAACGAAATTGAGTTATTTGTAGTGAGGTGGATGGACCTAGAGTCTGTCATACAGAGTGAAGTAAGTCAGAAAGAGAAAAACAAATATCGTATGCTAACACATATATATGGAACCTAAAAAAATAAATAAATAAAAGGTTCTGAAGAACCTAGGGGCAGGATAGAAATAAAGATGCAGACGTCGAGAATGGACTTGAGGACACGGGGAGGGGGAAGGTAAGTTAGGATGAAGTGAGAGAGTGGCATGGACATATATACACTACTAAATGTAAAATAGATAGCTAGTGGGAAGCAGCCACATAGCACAGGGAGATCAGCTCGATGCTTTGTGACCACCTAGAGGGGTGGGATAGGGAGGGTAGGAGGGAGACGCGAGAGAGAAGAGATTTGGGGATATATGTATATGTAGAGTTGATTCACTTTGTTATAAAGCAGAAACTAAGACACCATTTTAAAGCAATTATACTCCAATAAAGATGTTAAAGAAAACAACTAAGAATAATTTTTTTAGTAGTAGCTAAACTCAGAATGAGATAATTTGCTTCTTTTGAAAAGTGAGGTTACACTGAATATGAACAGTTTAAAAAAATTTTTTTGGCCTTTAAATCCTAAAGTAAGGCTGAGATCTTAATTTGATACTTTAGTGAGGCTTTGGCAGGCTTTTTTCTTTAACAAGTAGAGAACTACACTCTCCAGCAGGCATCGCAAAAATATCACAAATTTGTTGGAAATTTCTCAGACTTAGAGAATATTGCCCCTGAGGAAAATGTCTCTGTTATTTGAATGTGCTCTGTGAATCCAGTCATCAATTCCATCAGTTTGAGGCTAATAAAGCTTTTCAGATGGAGGCCCTGACAAAAGCTGGTAAGACTTTAATTCAGTTTTGATTTTTTCCCCTAAAGTTAAATATTTGTTGTCCACTGATCAATGAACAACTCTGCAATTTCTTGGTATTATTGTGCCAAGTCCTAAGGCAGACTGTAATTTACTGTGCAATATAGTTGTCTTGAGTTGGAACTACATATAATAAACCCAATATGAAAATGGGAATAGAGCAGTGAATACAGGGCTTTTTCCTTTGTATTTTCCCCTTTCCCATGTTCCTTCCCATTCCCAACAAAAATCATTTCTGTGCCTTTAAAGGACTTTTCTCTTCCAGTGTTTGTTATGCATTATTTTTATTTTATGGGTATAGATCAAAATCATGCTGTGGGGTAGCAAAGAGCAGAGAGCTGTTGTGCTTGAATCATTCAAAATGTTACTGCCAGCATATTGGTGGAGTAAAGAAATGAAGAGATGTAAACCCAGTGGACAAACAAGAGTCCAGAGTGCTTATGAAGAGAATAGTGCTATGTGTGACTAGAAAGCAAGTAGGAGAGGGAGGAAAAAACTGCCTATTATTAGCAAAATATTTAGATATTTGGCAATTAAAATTAATTCAATAAATACACACAGAAAAAAAGATTAGACAATGTATGTAAAGATGCCACCTAATACTGAGAATTTAATCATCACAGTTCTCCCCTCAAGATCAGGGCCTGTGCAGCATTTAAGTACATTCAGAATGGGAAACACATTAAATAGCTGTTTATCCATTTACCTAATAAAATCAATCTCCGCATATCAATCCAGTAGTGAAATTCTTCTAATAACAGAACCATATAGTAGAGTAATCCTTCATGAAGCCTATTATTATAAAAAGGGGTGAGAGAATATGAGCTAGTTTTTGTTTGATAATTTTTTTTTTTTTGCTTTGTTTGCCCCACATAAGATCTCATATTACACACACACACACACACACACACACACACACACACACACACACATACTAGGGAACTTCTCAATATGTGTAGTCTTAGTACAGTTTTCTCCAATATTAAAAGCCAGAGAGTCAGATGCTCCATTCCTTGCCCCTAGGGAGAAAGAGTATTGGCATATCATTTAAGTCCTGCCAATCATATTCTCCAACTCAGGAGCTGGAATGTTAATGGTCAGAATTCAGTTGTTTCAGTTTCCACCATAATAATGACTTGCAGCAGCAGTGTCCAGAACAGACTGCTTCTGCTAAAGATGGTAGTCTCATTTCCTGCTCTTTCACCCTTCAGAATTGTCTTGATGTCTCCTTGTTTTCCAAACCTGGCCCAATGGGCTTTATCGAATAAATTCCTTACAATCCATCCAACAAATTCCTTTTTTTGACCTGAGATCCAGAGTCAAATACTATTACTTGTTATCAAGAACCCTATCTGATTCAGCAGAATAAATCTTTCCTAGGAAGGGTGAGCCTGCCCAGCCATTAAAAATCTATTATATCAGTTAAGCTGTTCTTATTAAGAAAAATGTATCTACTTAAGTACAGAAAGAGGGAAGTAATAAAATATTGCTCCTCTAATGATGATTTCTGGTTGGTACAAGTCTTCTGTTTATCACATAAGTGATTTGTGTCTGCTTCAGTTTCTATCATAAGGTGTGTTTATTTTCTTTGGCTTAAAAATGAAGGAGGAAAATGGTATTTTCTAGGTTTTAGAGAGAAAGTTTTTATATCGGCAATTCGTTTCTGAGGAATTTTTTTAAAAAGAATTTAATTTGAACTTACATGCCCATATTTTAAATTTGAGATACTTATACAAGTTAAAATATATGGATATTGTAAACAATTTTATGTTGAAATATCTATTTATATGCAGTTAATATATATAAACATGCAGAACAAAGGAGAAATTAAACCACCATTTTAAGTGACTCACTCTCTTTAATCCCCCTTTAAAGGAACTTAGAGTTTCTATCCGAGATATGATACTATTTTCCAGGGATTTGGAAAACTGCAAAGTGTTTAAATTTCATGTGAGGAGTAGATATGTGTCCTCAGGTCTCTCCTTTTCAAGATAGGAAATTGAAATTAGTGCTAAAGGGCTAAAGAACTTTCCTTTAGAAGATCAGGAAATACCACTGTACAAAGGATAGACTGTTCTCTTTTAATGTTATTAATCCAAGTTAATTCATTTTATCTTCTAGGTCAGTTCAATATAACAGTCTATTTTCAGCTCTCTAGCAAAATCATCTGAATTTGGGATATTCAGCTTAGGAAACATGACTTCAGAGCTATGTATATATATATATATATATATATATATATATATATATATATATATATATACATACACACACACACATATATATGTATATATATATATAATTTTTTTTGGTATATCTGTGTGTGTATGTGTGTATGTGTCTGTGTACGTGTGATTTGTAACTTCTTAGTATTTATGTTGTGTGTGTGTCTGTGTACGTGTGATTTGTAACTTCTTAGTATTTATGCTGTGTATCACCTGACCTCATAATTCCAAAAACATACATCTTTAACACATGTACCCATTTTACAGTTCCATACACATATTTTCTAGAGATAGGTAACTGCTTTAAAAACACACTACTACCACCAAAAAGAGAAAATTTAAAATAACTATAATAATTTTGTTTACCAAATTAAACTCTTTGGATTCTTTATTGATTAATTTTCTTGTGTATAGGTTAATAGTAAATTATGAATTTATGCAAAGATATACCGCCAAAAGAATACCACAGTGTCATGTATATTTTAGGTATCATAAAAGAGCTTAATCCCATTTTAATTCTTGTCAATATAAATGATTTATGATTTAAAAATTATAATCCTCTTCTCTATGGTATCAATTTCCTTTATATTTTTGTTTTCTAAGTTAAAAAATACTTCTCATGTATTAGTTACCAATTGTCACATAATAAATTACCCTCCAAATTTAACAGCTTAAAACAACCAACAAAAAACTATCAGAAGGTACTACACAATCCCTGGTTAGTTAAACCCAAGAATGTGAAATCCTGGATACAGAGAACCAATTGTAAAGTTATACGTTGATTTTCCACTGTGCGGAAGTTGGCGCCTCAAACCCCTGTGTTGTTCAAGGGTCAACTATATAGTGTAACCTTCCTTGTGTTGATTCTAGCTGTATGACTTAATACAAGATACTGTCAGTCCGCCGAATGTGAAAAGGAAGATGAAACCTAAGGCTCACATCAGGGCTGGCGATCATTTAATATTGCCTCCGTAAAGTGTTGCCAGTCAACTAAATACTTTTATTCCTGTAGGGATAGCAATAATTGGCTGATGTAAAGTATGCTCGCGTGTCAATGTCCATACCCGCTGTGAATATATGGTGAGCTCATACGATAAAACCTAAGAACCCGATTGATACCATAGCTCATACTATACCTATATATCCTAAAGGTTCTTTTTTTCCCGAGCAGTAAGTTACAATGTGTGAAATCACACATTGGGGACTACATTTTAGTGAACAGAAATACAGTTCACCATATCTCTTTCATTGACTGCTGTATCCTAAGGGATGAAAACACTTACTGATGCATAGAAGATCCTGAATAAATATAGGTAGTAATTATTACCATCATCATTTTTTGGACAAGGAAACTGAGGCACATGGAGGATAGGCAACTTGCTAAATTCTAGGAAGAGCAGAACCTGAACTAGACAGTATGACTTTAGAAACCAGATTCTTAACTACTATATTGATAAGTTGGTAAAAGAGGAGTCATTGTCAATACTGAACTTATATTTTCTCTCTCAGTGTGAAGTATGCTCTAAATTTTCATCGAGGAATAGTAGCATAAACTCAGACGGAATTTGTACTTCATCTGGCATACCCCCACCACCATTTTTGAAGTTTGGCAACTTGAAGAAGATAAGGAAGACACTTTGTCTAAGATGCTAAGTTGGATGTATAGGTTGTTCTGTTGCCAAAGGTACTGGATATTTATTCTGCCTAAGTTAATTATTCACAAGACATATATTTTTTCATCAATAAATACAGAAATATATGTTTGTATTGTGGAAATCTCAGGATGCAGGAGAATATGCTTTTAATAATTTAGAAAACTGGGAAATATAAGGCTTTCCTACATATCCTACCTCTAAAAAAAGCAGTCATAGGTAATATGCTAATGTTTTGTATTTTGTTGGGAAAATTCTTGAAAGAAAATATTTGAAGTAACAGATCAAAAAGTCTGGCTGTTAGGATGGAAAACAGAACTCTTATATATTTATAAGCCAAAAATAAAAAAGGGTCTCAATGTTGAATAAGAAAGTTCTTGTTTGAGAGCAAAAGTGTTAGTTTCATAGTAGAAGCTGCTAGTGCACACTGAAGAAACTAATATTTAATTTTCATGTGTATTTTACCCAGAGGAAAGCAAATTATACGAAAATATTGTAGACCATACTGGTTTCCAATTTAAAAGTACAAATATGGGCTTCCCTGGTGGCGCAGTGGTTGAGAGTCCGCCTGCTGATGCAGGGGACGCGGGTTCGTGCCCTGGTCTGGGAAGATCCCACATGCCGCGGAGCAGCTGGGCCCGTGAGCCATGGCCGCTGAGTGCTCCGCAACGGGAGAGGCCACAACAGTGAGAGGCCCGCATACCGCAAAAAATAAAAAATAAAATAAAAGTACAAATACGATAGCTAATATGGAACAAGTTTGCTAAAATCATTCATTTATCAAGCAAGTATCCATTAGGCATATATTGTATAGAAGAAGGGTAAGTGAAGGTATCATAGCAACCTATAATATCAACTGGGTATATTTTAAGCTCATCTTACTCTTTCTGATGTTTTTTAAAAAATGATTTGGATTTTCCTAAGGAATTAGGTTTGGACAATATGTATTTTGCTGAATTTCATTTGGCAGTATGTACATATAGAGCAATACCTAAAATAAGGCATTATTATGAATCTTTGTAAATATTTTTATGGATGGTTTGTCTTTATTTTGTTTGTTTATTACACCATTGTAAATTTAGATGGGGGTCCTCTCTATTTCACTTTATCATGTAATCTTATTTTCTATTTGAATATAAACTGACCATTTGCCTGTAGATATCTATCTATATGTAATTGCCAGTATTGTACTTATACTCTCATACATATAATCTCTTATAATATGCTATTTGAAAATTATATTTGTATTATATTTTATATATTATATACAAAAAATTTATATCAACTATACTTTCCAGGAATTGAACAATTACAAAAACAATACTCTACCTTTCTACCTTTTCTTGATGGGCATTCAATTTCATTAGAACAAGCCCAGCCTTTCAAAATTATTTCAATTGCTTTTACAAATTACCTAAGGCAATAAGATACCTAAGAAACATTCAGTAGCAGATAACAAATAGGAATCTTTCTTTCCCTTAATACATATGTCTAGAATTTTTTCCTATTTTAACATATTTTAAAGTCATTTAATTTTACCGTTATAAAATATAAATAAAATAAATCTAATATTACTAGGTAAGAATGTAATGATTTCAAGGAATTAATGTCTCCAAATTTTTTCTTGCTTTAGATTGTGATTGAATAAATAACAGCAATTTGCTTATTTCCCACCTTTAAACCTTGAGAAAGAGAGGGAATAATAGTAACCACTAACATTTATTGAACACATCCAGTGTGCCAGGAATTTTGCTCAGTGTTGTTAAAGGACAAACTGAGGTATGTTAAAAGTTTTAAGAGTTTATCTGAGCAAAAATCCATTTGAATGAGGCACTGGAAAACCAGAAGTGGGAAGTGGTTAGGAGCATTCCATGCACAGAAGCAGGGGGGTGGGTGGGGGCTTCTATAAACAAGAGGGAGAAATAAAGAAATGATTTAATTGGCTATCGCTTAAGTGGTTGAATTATTTGGAAAAGATTAGTTGGTTCTTTGTGATTAGTTGTCCTTAGATTTTGATCC
This sequence comes from Mesoplodon densirostris, assembly GCF_025265405.1. Lineage (NCBI taxonomy): Eukaryota > Metazoa > Chordata > Mammalia > Artiodactyla > Ziphiidae > Mesoplodon > Mesoplodon densirostris. The sequence continues at coordinate 70,475,787 of NC_082663.1, read as the reverse complement.
TTAACCTTGAGACAATTACAGCCTTAGGATTTGCTTATTTTGGATGATAAAGTGTTAGAAACACCTCACTCTAATGGCCTCCTTGTTTAATTCAACAATGCTTTATATATATTATTTCATTTAAACATCACATCTACCACAAGGCATGCAGTATTATTACCTTTATTTTAAAAATGAGGAAACTCAGGCTGAGGGAGTTTGTTGCTTGCCCAAGGTCACTGAGCCAGGAAATGTAGAAATAGATCTATAAACTTAGGCAGCATGATGCCAGATTGAAATTTAACCTATTCACAATATTGCCTAACTCCCTCTGAGGGTGCAAGGGCACCTGCTAGGAACTGGGCAGTGTCAGGAGCACTTGATCTTATTGTCCACACTAACTTTGCCTAGGGAGGTACTAATCCCCTTTTACGGATGAAAACTCACCATAAAAATAGGTGAAATTACTCAGGCTCTCAGGGATAGTTAAGTGTTGGGACCAGGATTCCAACCCTGGTTTGTCTGGGACCGACCATATTAGAACTGGTAATGCAGTGCACCAAGCTGTAAATATGTTTTTCCCGGATGATTTTTTGAAGGGCAAAACAAACGTCAGTTTTTAATTTTCTTCCAAATGAATTGTACTTAATTAATCAAAGAGTAGAAAAAATGTAGAGCAAGCTCATTTAACATCTTCCCAACACCTATAAATTTGTTAATTTGCTGTAAGAGATAGTGGATGTGTGAGAAAAGCTTAACCCTGCTGCTCTTTTTCTAAGATGACAGACTTATTTTGTTTTTCAAACTGCATATATACTAAAGCAAAGTATTAGGTAGTTATCATCTTGATGGAAATCTTCACACAACTTTCCGTCTTCAAAAGACTTAATTCTAGACTCCTATGGTTTTGACAATTATCAAAAATAAAGAAATTGTTCACATACATATAATTTTGTGAAACAATTTACTGCCCAGTACAAGAACCTCCAATATAATTTTAACTAAAGTTCACAAAATCTTTCTTTAATTGGGGGATATAATTTACAGGGAACTATTTTAAGTAAGGCAAGGGCTGAATAGTATTAAATAAGGTAAAATCCTCAACCATAACATAAACATACTTTCTGTTTAGTGAAATGAGAAAAGGATTTGGAAACAAGAAATATAAAATCAGAAGCGCCTGGGAGATATCTGAAAGATGAACTTGTTGAATTTTTTCTACACAGTAATATTTTTTCTCAATGGGTAACTTCTTCAATTTGAGTAAGTATGAACTACCAAGGCATTAGTGTAAATAAACAGCTAATAGATCATGAATTTTATAGAATGATATGTAAACAAAAAGCAGCAATTAGGGTAAACTTAGTCATTATGTGCATATATTTTAGTTTAGTTGTGAAATCTTGCTTATAATTTTTGAATATTTTGCATCTTTTACTTTAAAAATGTTAAATTATTTTAAATCATTTTTTCCATCCTTTCTTTTTCCTTTCTTTCACTTTTCTTCTCTCCCTTCCTGCCAGCTATGTTTACGTTATACTATGCCTAGTGTGTTCCAGGCATTAAGCTAATTACAATGTTCTTTAAAGATCTGGCATTAAGCTAATTACAATGTTTTTTAAAGAGCTGGCTTGCTACCTATGAGCTGTGCAGTCTTGAGACAATTTTACATAACATTTTTCTTCTTTTTAAAAGTGGAGAAATTAAAAATACTTCATAACATTACTGTGAGATGCAAATACGTTATTAAATATGAAGCTATTTCAGTGCCTGATGTAAATGAACTCTCAACAAAAGTTTTTTGAATAAATGAATGTATGAATGTGTGTATGGTAGCCATGGCAGTGAGGATTTTAAAAGTTTTTGTAATATACAATCTTTAAGAAGGTATGAAAGGGGCAAAGTATATTATAAAAAAGACCATTTATAGGTTGATCTCTCTCATTAATATGCATGCAGAAAGTTTAAAAAATCAAACCCTGGGCCTCCCTGGTGGCACAGTGGTTGAGAGTCCACCTGCCGATGCAGGGGACACGGGTTCATGCCCCGGTCCGGGAAGATCCCACATGCCGCAGAGCGGCTGGGCCCGTGAGCCATGGCCGCTGAGCTTGCACGTCCAGAGCCTGTGCTCTGCAACAGGAGAAGGTCACGACAGTGAGAGGCTCATGTACCGCAAAAAAAAAAAAAAAAAAAAAAAAAAAAATCAAATCCTAAACAGAATCAAATCAAATTCTGTGAAATAGGAACAGGATAATACATCATACACAAGGAGATTTCTTTCAGAAATGTTTTTTTTTTCCCAGCTTTACTGAAATACATTAACATATAACATTGTATTAGTTTAAGGGGCACAATGTGACAATTTGATATACATCATGGAATGATTACCACAATAATGTTAGTTAACACGTGTCACCTCACATCGTTACTGTTTCCTGTGTGTATGTGTGATGAGAACTATTAAGATTTACTGTCTTTGCAACTTTCAATACAATACAGTATTGTACAGCAACTATACAATGCAGTATTGATAACTATAGTCACCATGCTGTACATTAGATCACCAGAACTCATTCATATTATAACTGTATGTTTGTACCCATGGACCACATTCACACGTCTTCCCCACTCCTCTGCCTCTGACAGCCACCAATACTCATTATTTCTATGTGTTCAATTTCTTTTGGATTCCACAAATAAGTGAGATCATACAGTATTTGCCTTTCTCTTTCTTATTTCCCTTAGTATAATACCCTAAAGTTTCATCTGTGTTGCTGAAAATGGCAGGATTTCTTTCTGTTTATGGTTTATAACATTCCTTTGTGTATGTGTATGTACCACATTTTCTTTATCTATTCATCTCTAGCTATATCTTGGCTACTGTATATAATGCTACAGTGAACATGAGGATATGGATAAGTCCTCAAGATAGTAATTTCATTTCCTTTGGATATATACCCAACAGTGGGATTGCTGGATCATATGATAATTCTATTTTTAGTTTTTTTGAGGAGCCTCCATACTGTTTTCCATAGTCACTGAATCAATTTACATTCCCACCAACAGTGTACAAGGTTTTGCTTTTCTCCATATCCTCTCCAATATTCATTATGTCTTATCATTTTGATAATAGCTACTCTAACAGGTATGAAATGATATCACATTGTGGTTTTGATTTGCATTTCCCTGATGATTGGTGATGTTGAGCATCTTTTCGTATATCTGATGGCCATTTGCATATCTTCTTTGCAAAATTATCTATTCAGGTCTTTGCCCATTTTTAAATATTGAATTGTTTGGGTTTTCTTTTTCTATTGAGTTGTATGAGTTCTCTATGTATTTTGGATATTAGCTCTTTATCAGATAAATGGTTTGCAAGCATTTTCTCCCATTCTAAGTGTAGTCTTTTCATCTTCTTGAATCACCTCTGGTTGGTGGGGTTGCAGTCTGTGTTTTGTGGCAATGCAATGCCACTGGTTGGATTCTGTGATTGGATAATCTCTCCTGGTGGAGTGAGAACTTAGGCTGTGCTTCCCAACAAGATGGTGCTGCTGGCTGGACTCTGTGTTCAGTTATGGCCACAGGCTGTGCCCTGAAGTTGGGCAGGTACATAGACTGGTCTTTGTGATCAAGTAGGCCATTGACTGTGCTCTGCTTTGGGGTGAGGTCATAGCCAGTACATTCTGGTTTGATGGGGCCTTCAGCTGTGCCCACAATTTGGTGGCTGGATTGCACTCAATGGTTGGACAGAGTCACTGTTCAACTTCCTGGCTGGGTGGGGCCAGAGGATATGCTCTGCAATTGGCTGGGCTCTTAACTGGGCAAGGTTGCAGGCTGTGTTCACCTGGGCTGGCTCTTGTGCTGTGCTCTTCTGTTAGGTGAGGCTGTAGGCTGGGCTCTTTGGCTGAGCGCTACCCCACACTGGGCTTCAAGTCTGCTCAGGGTCACTGTTCAAGCTCCCTGGTTATGTGGGTCCAGAGGCTAGGCTCAACAGTTGGTTAGAAATGCTGGTTTGGCTCCTTGCCCAGGCAGGCCATAGGTGTGCCCTGAGGCTGCAGGTTGTCTATGGCCTTGCTTCCTGGAGTAGTGGGACTGGAGGACTACACTGAGAAGTTGGGTGGGACTGTGCTTGCTTCCTGCATAGGTAGTGACATGGAATGGTCTTCCTGGTGGCTGATATGTTTCACTGATTGGAGATCTAAATCAGGCAGACTGCCAACTGAGCTCCCCAGACAGACTGGGCCACTGACTTGGTTCTGTAGAAGGACAGAGTTGCTGGCTGGGATCTCTACTCAGTGGTACTGCTACAGGGTGAAACTCAGTAGGCCAAGACCTGAGCACTGGTTACTATAAGCCCAACCTCCCTTCACCTCTATCTGATTCCCCCTGGTTGAGTACCGCAGGTTCCCACAGTAATCCCCATGAAGTGAGACTGGAGTGAGCTTCACAGGAAGTGTTCCACAATATTGGCAAAGCTGGATGTCCAGTTGGGCTCTCTTATTCCCACTGGAGAAACAGGAGGCTTTGGGAGGCGGGGGGCATCTCAGTGAGACACTGAGCTGGCCTGGGGGGAGTGGCAATGTGGTCAAAGTAAAACAACTCCTCTTATCTTTCTAACGCAGTACTGCTCCATCTTCAGGTTCACCCCCCAAGTTCTGGGATTTTTCACAATGCATCTTGTCTATAGATAGTTGTTAGTTGGTCTTCTTGTCTGAAGCTGGAAATTATCTGTGTTGCCATCTTGCTGACATCACTTTCCAGGAATTCATATTTAATTTAGCATTTGAATACCAATTAGTGTAATTCACCAAGTTAACAGAATAAAGAAGAAAAACCTTATACTTATCTCAATAGATGCAGAAAAAGCTTTTAATATAATTCAATACTCATTGATGAGAACACTCTTAGCAAATTAGATATAATAGGGAACTTCCTTAACTTAATAAAGAGGATATACAGAAATCTTATAGCAAATATTATACTTAATAGCAAAATATTAAAATCTTGCTCATGAAGTCTGAGAGGAGGCAAGGATATTTGTTATCAGTATTTCTTTTTAATCTTGTACAGAAGGTTTTATTAAGTAAAGTAATGCAAGAAAAACAAATAGGAGGTATATGGAAGGAAGAAAAAAATGGTTATTTTCAGATATTATTGTGTGCATATAAAAATCAAATCAGTTTCTAAACAACATATTAGAATTCACAAGCAAAGTAAGCAAGTTTGGTATAAGTTCAAATATATTTTAAAAATCATAGTATTTTATAGATAGACAAAAAATTAAATTTAAGGAATATACTACTAACAATAGTTTTTGAAATATCAAATGCCTAGAAATAATTCTAAAAGATACAGCTGGGAAAGTCTTCTCTTAAAAGAAAAAAAAAAGAAATATGAATATTTTGTGAAAAAAAAGTCTTCTCACAGAAAAAAACAGAACAGATTAAGATAAATTATAGAAAACTGATTAATTGGAGGGATATATTATGGCTATAGATTGGTAAACTAAATATTGTAAAGAGGTCAGTTTTTCACAAATTGATCTACAGTTCAATGTAATACCAATCAGATTTCTAGCAAGTATTTTTTGTGAGTGCAAATTGACCAGGTGATGCTATAATTTATATGGAGACACAAAGGATCTAGAATAGCTAAGAGCATGTTGAAGAAGATGGATAAAGTTGAAGAATTTATATTACATTAGAATTTAATTATTATAAAAATTTCATAAATAATTATAAATGTACAATACTTAGGACAGTGTGGTATTGGTGAAAGAATAAGCAAAGAGATGAAACAGAATAAGAAATTCAGAACCAGGTTTGCACATTTAGAATCATATAATTTATGATAGAAGTAACACTGTGAGGCAGGGATAAAGGATATCTTTTCGATAAATTGTTGTAAATCAATTGGATATTCTCATTAAAAATAAATGAGTCTAACCCCAACCTCACACCATATGCATGAATATACTTCAGAGAGAGTGTAAATTAAATGTTCAAAAGGGTCAATATTATTATTGTATTAACATTGTATATGCATATGGATATTTAAAAAATGGTTATAAAAAAATAGAGAACAAATATATTTAGAAGTGTACAAAAGAAAGAACATATGTTTCATATAGTGAATTATCCAAAGTCCATTAAATTGGCTTCATAAGGACCTTGGAATATTGGCAGTTCTTACAATTAGTCATGGACTATTGACCATGCACAGAACAAATTATTCTTTTTTACTAAGTCTTTGCTTAAAATAACATATGCAAAGATGAAGAAACACTGACAGATTCCTTAATGCTGATCTATGGTTATGGCATCATGCATAAAATCTATAAATTTCTAGTATTCATCTTCTACTAAACATGATAAATATCCGTGAACTTAATTATTTTTAATATATTATTTCTTTGATACATTTCAATTTCCTTTGAGAAAAATGGCAGAGTTAAATTTTTCCTATATTGAAAAATATGGAAAAGCAGCTCCAAATGATCATAAAAATATTTATCTTCACTATTTAGCTTCCTATTATTTTTAACTTGTTTTAATCCTTCTTTTCTAATTATGTGATATTTTTCTTAAATATGGCTTTCATCATCTCTTATTATTTCAATTCAACAAAAAGTATGATATATTAATCTCACATTGATACATTTTAATGCATTTGGTGGCTGTTCCTTCAGAGGAAAGTATTCCTTTATGTACTCCCCTAGCAAACAGGTGGTATCACTTCTCTAATGTCAAAGTGACAGTCTCCCAATCACAATCATTTCCCAAATAGTATGCAGTGGAAAAATAACATCTATAGGTTAACTTAAACCATCTTGATAAAATGAAGCAGGTGCTTATATTAGCATTTCTAAAGCTAGAGAAATCCATCTACAGAAACCTGATTTATAGTAATTTTAACCTGATTTATTCTTCATTATAAGTAAGTGCACTACCCAAGAGATGTGAATCATGGTACTTAGTGAAATAAACATATTTAGAAGATTATGATCTTGCAGAAAATCTGTGGTTACTCTCCTTGAACAAGGCTATTTGGAAATCATTTGTTTCTTGCTTTAAGTGTAATGACATTTATCTGTAAAAAATAGTAATTTTTCTTTCCATAGATAAAAGAAGATAATGCAGTTCTGTAACTAAATACGTTTTTATACAGGACACTCAATTTGGCTTTTTATTATGTACTTAGAAGACATTTTAAGAGAAGCAAGATATATACATGCATGTGCAAGTTATAATGAATAAACATATATTATTATATAACATATATAAAATATATACTTAGATATATTATGTAAGGTATATACAACTCTATAAATATATTTTACATATTTTATGTATAGTTTTATACCTGAAAATGTGCTTATTGAATATTTATATATAAACAATATTGGAAATAATTTAGAAGACCATCAATAGAAGATTAAACAATTACTGTTCTTTGATAGAATGAAATGTTATGCAATTGTTAAAGCATAATTTAAAATAATGTATACATGGACTTGGAAAATTACCCTGAAGTACACATATCTGAATGTCAATCGGTGTTAATTTCTTAGAAGTTGAAGGGTCTTTCATCTCTCACTTTATACACTTCTATATATTTGAATATTTTCTTATTGATTTTGCACTATTTTTTTACTTTTGAATATATAAGATATTTTAAAATTAAGGGGTAAACTGATTATTAATGATTAATAAGCTCTTCTTTAGTAGTATGTCTTCTTCCTTGTTAGTAATCATGAATTACGTAGGAAAATGATTCCTCATGTGCTAGAGATATATCTCCTAAATTTTATAATCCACATATAGAGCCAATATTTTATATGGAATATTTGATAATGTATGAAAATCTCTAAGTTTCATTTGAAGTATCTAAAGTTAATTATATTATATGTTAGAAAATACAATGTTAGCTGCACCTAAGGTGAATGCTATCAGTTAAACATTACAACCAAGATCAATGGAACAGAATAGAGAGCCCAGAAATAAACCCACCCACTTATGGTAAATTAATCTATGATAAAGGAGGCAAGAACATACAATGGAGAAAAGACCATCTGTTCAATAAGTGGTGCTGTAAAAGTGGGAAGCTACATGTAAAAGAATGAAATTAGAATATTCTCTGATACCATATAAAAAAATAATGTTAAAATGGATGAAAGACCTAAATGTAAAACCAGGAACCATCAAACTCCTAGAAGAAAACATAGGCAGAACACTCTTTGACATAAATTGTAGTAATATTTTTTTTAGATCTGTCTCCTGAAAAAAAGAAAATGAAAGAAAAAAAATGGGACCTAATTAAACTTAAAAGCTTTTGTGCAGCAAAGGAAATCATTGACAAAACAAAAAGACAACCTACCAAATGGGATAAAATATTTGTAAATGATATGACTGATATGGGGTTAATATCCAACACATAAACACCTTATACAACTCAACATGAAAAAAACCAATGACCCAGTTAAAAAATGGGCAAAAGACCAGAATAGATATTTTTCCGAAAAGGAAATACAGATGGCTAACAGGCACATGAAAAGATGCTCAACACTGCTAATCATCAGGGAAATGCAAATGAAAATCACACCTGTTAGAATGACTATTATCAAAATGAATACAAATAACAAATGTTGGCAAGGATATGGAGAAAAGGGACCCCTGGTACACAGTTGGTGGGAATATAAATTGGTGCAGACACTGTGGAAAACAGTATGGAGGTTCCTCAAAAAACTGAAAATGGAACTGTCATATGACCCAGCAATTTCACTCCTGGGTATATATCCAAAGAAGCAAAGACACTAATTCAAAAAGGTACATACACCCTAATGTTCACAGTAGCATTTACAATTGCCAAGATATGGAAGCAACCTAAGTGTCCATCAACAGATGAATGGATATAGAAGATGTGGTATTTATAGATAATGGAACACTACCAGGCCATAAAAAAAGAATAAAAATTTCTCATTTGTAACAGCATGGATGTACTTGGAGGGTAGTACACTAAGTGAAATAGGTCAGATAGGGAAACACAAATACTGTATGATGTCACTTATATGTGGAATGTTATAAAAAACAAAAAACTGGGCCTCCCTGGTGGCGCAGTGGTTAAGAGTCCGCCTGCCGATGCAGGGGATACGGGTTCGTGCCCCGGTCTGGGAGGATCCCATATGCCGCGGAGCGGCTGGGCCCGTGAGCCATGGCCGCTGGGCCTGCGCATCCGGAGCCTGTGCTCCGCAACGGGAGAGGCCACAACAGTGAGAGGCCCGCATACCGCAAAAAGAAAAAAAAAAAAAAAACAAAAAACTAGTAAAGGTAACAAAAAAGTAGACACAGATATAGAGAACAAACTAGTGGTTACTGGTGGGGGGAGGGGAAATATAGGGGTAGGGGAGTAAGAGATACAAAGTATTAGGTATAAAATAAACTACAAGGATATATTGTACAACATGGGGTATATAGCCAATAGTTTATAATAAACATAAATGAAGTATAACCTTTAAAAATTGTGAAACACTATATTGTACACCTGTAACATAGAAGATAGCACATCAACTATACTTCAGTTTTTTTAAAAATGTGAAACAAATATACATTGAGAACCCGATCATGAGTTATTTGTTTTGAGGGATACACAATACAATGGTCTATCATGTCTAACTGGCCAATGGTTATTTACTGATTGCCAAGGCATTTATAGAACTAAGGTGATAAGTTGAAAGAGTATGTAGGAGTAGCATTGAAAGATTCTGGCCTCTGATGTACTTACTATGTGTTTAGAAGAAACTGTATATCCATCAGTGTATTCAATAGAATACTCAGGATCTGGATTTCTCCTGAGAGTGTCAGGGCAATGGATTGACCTTGCTAATCCTGGATAGTTTTTCTCTTTATTTGTCTCAAACTACTTTTTGTAGGCCTGTAACAAATAAAGAATAATATCTATACAATAAACCAAGCTCATTAGAGATTTCTTCAGAAATGTGAGGAGATTCAGAGTCTGAAAAAAATCATGTTGTTTATCATACCCAGCTGTTTGCACCCCATCTTACACCGCCTCCAATACTCACTGGCCTCCAAAAATGTTAGTGAAATAAAGTTACATAAATAACATGAATCTTGAACTAAAGAGAAAATAAGAAGGGATTTCAGATATGGGATAAAGTGATATTGTAGAAATTGGGAATAGTGATCCCACTCAATATAGGCATTTCAGGACATTCAGTTAAATATATGTGTGTGTTCCTTAGTTCCTTTCTGATGTACATAATTATCTTTATGAGCCCCTGATAAACCACTAGATGCCTGATTTCTACCACATTGCAGACTGCCTCACCTTGATTCATCTTTCCACAGGATCATGGTAGAACTCCAACCAAGTAAATCTTTAGCCATGTCAATTGCAACCCCTGGCTAAGCTCACACCCCTTCTCTTTCCTTTGCAGGCCCTACACATATAGCCACATGACTTTTAATTTTTCTGGTTAAATCTCTGAACTGCCTTCTCTGGAATCTGATTTTCCCAACCTTTCTTCCCTCATTCTCAAATAAAGTTGAATACAAAGTATGGTATAATCTTTTCCCATATCTCCAATTTGACTGCTTGTTTCCAGTTTTTTTTTTTTTTTTTTAAACTAACATTTACCATAGGGAAACAGATCAGGACAAGGAAGGTAGGTGCAAAGAAAATAACAAATATGAGGAAATGTACAAAGTTACTAGAAATCAGCCCAAACTTGCGGTACGCAGACCTCTCACTGTTGTGACCTCTCCTATTGCGGAGCACAGGCTCTGGACGCGCAGGCTCAGCAGTCATGGCTCACGGGCCCAGCTGCTCCGCGGCATGTGGGATCTTCCCAGAACGGGGTATGAACCCATGTACCCTGCATCGGCAGGCGGACTCTCAACCATTGCGCCACCAGGGAAGCCCAACCCAAACTTTTATAATCTCTCCTTAAGTCAGGTTCTCTAAAAGCAGACACTGAGAAAAGGATTTGTTGCAAGACCTAGACCAAGGTCATTTTACCTAATGTACTTCTTTAGTGTCAATGCTATAAAATGTTAATTATCTGGTGCTTCTGGCTTAAGAGTCAATGAAGAGGTTAATCTTAATCTTTTGACCATTCAATATTAGTGACCTTTTGGCTGTCACTCCTATCCCAATTTGCTTTCTTATTTTGCTCTACAATATTTCTTTGTTGATTCTGTATTTACTTAATTGATTATTTTGCTTTATCTTTCACTATTTTATATTAGGTTGCTGCAGAAGATACAAATTCGTATTTAACATTGTATTTATTTCATATTTATTTTTCAGTTTTTTTAGAAAAAACATTTAAAAGAAACAAAAGATGATTGTACTACATATGTAAGTAGAGCTATTTTCCAAAAGGGATGAATGTTATATGTCAAGCATGAGTTATCTCCTTGTTTATAGCTCATTTGGTATATTTCAGTAGAAAGCCTGAATCCAGTTTCACTGTGTGTCTGCAGTTTATTTCTTATAATCATCATATTAGAATATACTTTACTTCTTGCTCTTGTGATTTTACCAGTTTAGAAAACATAACTGGATTCCCTTGCTGACTGCGTTTGTATTTTAAAGTAGCTGTACTTTTAGAAAAAAAACATTTTTGTACGTTCTTTTCATAGTTTATAAATCTATCTTTGTGAACACAACAGTTTTATCAATTAAAAGTACTTTCCATCCTCTATTTTTCTCAATGTTTGTAAAATCTCTTTTGAAAAAGTTCTGGGCAAGATTTCATTATGGCAATGCCAAAGAGAGGTCAGAGGTCTCCAACATGAAGTTGAGAAAGTGAGATGGGAAGGGAAAATTCCAGAGATAGTACAAAGTACAGAAAGACCTGAGGGTCTCAACTTAAATATATTGGCTCCCAGAGCACTGAAGGATGTAAGAAGTGTAGATAAGAGTTATGTGGTTTCTGAAGGAAGTTATTCACTCCTTGACTAAGCACACCTTTCAGAAGAGCCAATTCCCATGAAAATAACAGAGGAGTAAAATATAATTCTGCAAAGGGAAACTATTAATATCTACATCTGCCCTTTGTTTTAAGACATATTTTTCCTAATATATTCAATAAAATGCTTAATATCGACTCTTTTAAAGTGAATTAAGTAAGATCACAAGTGATATTAATGGTACTTAAACATCAACCGGACCATAATTTAAACAAATATGACAAGGTTTATGCTCATATATTACTCTCCATTGTCATTTAAAAGATTAAATGTTTGATACTTAACACTATTTGCAGAAAACTCATTCAGCATGTCAAACAACATAAATTGAGCTTCTATAAATTAAAGTGGATCCAAGGTCTCATAGTGAAGTGATAGTAGACTTGTGCATTTAAGACTTCTGACCAATATGCTAAAGGGTAGAAATCAATGTAGGACACAAAGAATAGGTGAGAGTGATAGCTCTAGGTTCAAATTAAACATCTCAAACACAAATATTCTGTGCTTGAGATGTTAATGAGGTAGGAGACACTAAAAGAATAAGGCAGAGGAAACCATAAACAAGATGAAAAGACAACCCTCAGAATGGGAGAAAATATTTGCAAAGGAATGAACAGAAAAGGGACTAATCTTCAAAATATGCAAGCAGCTCATGCAGCTCACTATCAAAAAAACAAACAACCCAATCCAAAAATGGGCAGAAGACCTAAATAGACATTTCTCCAAAGAAGATATACAGCTTGCCAATAAACACATGAAAAGATGCTCAACATCACTAATTATTAGAGAAATGCAAATCAAAACTACAATGACGTATCACCTCACACCCGTCAGAATGGCCATCATTAAAAAATCTACAAACAAGAAATGTTGGAGACGATGTGGAGAAAAGGGAACCCTCTGCACTGTTGGTGGGAATGTAAATGGTTACAGCCACTATGGAGAACAGTATGGAGGTTCCTTAAAAAACTACAAATAGAAGTACCATATGACCCAGCAATCCCACCACTGGGCATATACCCTGAGAGGAACATAATTCAAAAAAAGACATGTACCACAATGTTCATTGCAGCACTATTTACAATAGCCAGGACATGGAAGCAACCTAAGTGTCCATTGACAGATGAATGGATAAAGAAGATGTGGCATATATATACAATGGAATATTACTCAGCCATAAAAAGAAACAAAATTGAGTTATTTGTAGTGAGGTGGATGGACCTAGAGTCTGTCATACAGAGTGAAGTCAGAAAGAGAAAAATAAATACCATATGCTAACACATATATTTGGAATCTAAAAAAATAACATTGTTCTGAAGAACCTAGGGGCAGGACAGGAATAAAGACACAGATGTAGAGAGTGGACTTGAGGACACGGGGAGGGGGAAGGTTAAGCTGGGAACGAAGTGAGAGAGTAGCATTGACATATATACACTACCGAACATAAAATAGCTAGTGGAAAGCATCTGCATAACACAGGGAGCTCAGCTTGGTACTTTGTGAGCACCTAGAGGAGTGGGATAGGTAGGGTGGGAGGGAGATGCAAGAGGGAGGAGAAATGGGGATAAATGTATATGTATAGCTGATTCACTTTGTTATACAGCAGATACTAACACACCATTGTAAAGCAATTATCCTCCAATAAAGATGTTTTAAAAAAATCATTACCTATAGACATAATCATTTTTCTTCACTGATGCAAAAAAAATCATTATTTCTTCCTCCTCAAGGCCGACAGAATGAGAAGGACATTTTATGGGACACCTGTAACTGCTCTTCCCTTTGAAATTAGCCAGAACTGGAGATGTTCTCCCTCTGTGATCTTTCCTGGAAATATCATCAGTTTTGTTTTTTAAAGCAGTAAGCTGAAAATTGCTCATACAGAACCAAAGACCAGTACTGACAACAAATGCCCAATGAGGAACAAATAATGATTTAAACTAATAAAATATTTAAAAACTATTAAAATAATAATTTAAACTTGACTCTACATAACATTGTGACTTCGTTTGTGGAATGGCAAAGGGCATTTCAGAATAGATGATTTTTAGAAAATATCTTTTTCATTTTAAGTTATATTGTTCTCTCCTAATAATTTATATATTTCCTTATAATACTGTGAACATACTGAACACAAAAGGGGTACCAGCTAATAAAAGCCCAAGTCTTCAAATTAAACTGGAGAGGAGACTAAGAGAGGAGATCCTATCTAAAGGAACATATCATTCAACACCTGGTCCCTTCCCAATATTTATCTTGTTCTTATGATGAAGCCTTTAAGTGTGCTAATTAGAATTTAAGCTACTCAGATTGAGGAAATGAACTAAAGAAGGAAGGGAAAGAATCCAGGCAGCAAAACCATTTTCTGTTGCAGATATTTCTAAACAGATGACTAGAGAATTGTAGAGAGAAATTTTCTAAAGGTGTTGCTTTTCAGGGTGCTAAGGAGCCTATAAAAGAAACCCAACTGGTAGTGGGAATGTGTGGAAGAGAATAAAGAGATTTAAAGGGAAATTGTGAAGGGCTTGATTTTCTAAGTGACTGTTTTTCGATTAAGAAAAGTTCTATTTTAAGAACAGCTTTAAATTTTCCCTGTTATATACCATATGCTAACACATATATATGGAATCTAAAAAAAAAAAAATGGTCATGAAGAACCTAGGAGCAGGATGGGAATAAAGACGCAGACGTACTAGAGGTTGAACTTGAGGACACGGGGAGGGAGAAGGATAAGCTGAGACAAAGTGAGAGAGTGGCATTGACATATATACACTACCAAATGTAAAACCAATAGCTAGTGGGAAGCAGCCGCATAGCACAGGGAAATCAGCTCTGTGCTTTGTGACCACCTAGAGGGGTGGGATAGGGAGGATGGGAGGGAGGGAGTTGCAAGAGGGAAGAGATATGGGGATATATGTATATGTATAGCTGATTCACTTTGTTATAAAGCAGAAACTAACACACCATTGTAAAGCAATTATACTCCAATAAAGATGTTAACAAATAAAAAAATTTCCCCATTATACTTTAATTAAAAATTTTCCCATGGCTTGAGTAAAACATTTCCTATGTAACTGTACTTCTCGAGTACTGCCCTCAAGGAGAATAAAGGAAGATGGTTTAAATAAACAGGACAGTCTGTCCCATCCCTATCTTTCTATTTCTATATGAGGTGAGGAAGCTAGATTTAACTGAATGGACTGTTTCCTGTAGTTCAGGCACAAGGTAATGATCCATCTACAGACTATAGGAAATATAGTCTCTAACACAGGCAACTTTTGGTGAAGAGCATGTAAAATTGAGGGCCACTTTCACTTTTGTGTAGAAAGAAGTTCCCTTCAGGGAGAGGTTCTGAATCAAAATAATAGGAGCTCATGTTATAATCTCACAATAAAGAAGGTAGCCACCAAAATCTAGGGAATGTATGTGTATGTGTGTGTGCTGCAATGACACACTATAATGTCCTCTATAATTGGCACCCATAGAGTCTAAAAAGATAGAGATAGGGGATGGTAGATTGTATTATCTTATAGAAGAAATTTCTTTTTGAAAATTATGGCATAAAGTAATATAGATTAATTGAGTACCATATTGGATACTTTGGCATCTCATGAATGGGTTGTAAATATAATTGTCCCTGGAGTACCACCTCACTTTCTTGAGGGCTGTGCCTGACACTTGAGACATTTGATTTATAAGAAAAATCATGACATTAACACACACCTGTTGTTTTCCTGCTTAACCTGATGGAGACTAATAAGTCTAAATGCTGTACCCAATATACCCACCAAATATTTATCCCTGGGTAGCATTTGTTTGGAAACTACCCAGAATGGTAAGGCACTAAAATGCATATGGAGAGATTGTCATTAGATGTGATCTTGGCTATATTCTTGGGAGTGATTAACATCTTTGTTTTCTCTCCTCAACAGAGACTAACAGTCACCAATCCACAGTCAGTCATTCTTTGAACAAAATACTTTTTAAAATGCGTATTCCCTGTCAAATATTGACTCTCATCACAAAATAGATTTTAATAGTGGATTATAGTATGACATGTTCTATGCTGCTATTCTGATTGGGTTCTTCAGTCAGAGAGTTTCATCAATTCTAACGAAATTATTAGAGACATGGTGCTCAGACTAAAGGGGCAGTAAATTCCACATGTGGAATTTCTAGTTCCTATGGCCAAGAATTACTCCATTGAGTTTCCTCTCCAGTTTTGGATGTTTGGACATAAGCTTCAATTAATCACTGATCTCTACCTTGGGGTAGGAGATGAAAGTAGAAAATAGATTATGTTTTCCCAAAGCAGATAAACTAGAAGATAAATTTTCAGAGGCTTATCACTTGATTATAGTTTTAGTTTACAATAATATGTTTAGACAAAAATATCTTTATCTAACTTAAGCACCATGTTAGGAGCTTCAAGCTCCCATTACAGGACTTAGGCATGCCTGATAAGCGTCCAAATGCTATATATGTGAATTAAAGACAAGAGATCTTTGTAGAATTCCATAGCTTCAACAAATTAGAGAGTGGAGGGCTAGAGGTGAGAGCAAGCCATAGCCATTAGAGCTCAATTTACACAGAAGATTTGTGCCTCCATATGGAGAATATTTCGAATCCATTTTAACTATTTAGAACCTGAACTCCTTCCTTGGTATCGAGGAATTCCTCACATTATGAGTTTTGATGGGAGGCTGGAATATGAAATTGTCAAATACTTTCTTTTCCAGCCTCCCTTCAGCTAGGTTATAGGTACGTGTCTGTGGATCCACCAATCAAATGGATCTACCCCAGAGTTTGATTCAGAAGCTAGGAACAAACAAGAGGAAACTAGAAATTTCCTGCTGATGGTGGAGTCTGTGAAAACATTATTGACTTTCTGGGGCAAGAGTAACAGCAGTACCAGTTGTAGCACCCATTGTCAGCTGTCACTGTCGCACAGCAGTAATGCTAGTCTTAGCAATGGTCCTGCACTGGAACTGGTTGCATGGCAGCAGTTCTATGGCATTATCTTAAGCATCATCTTATGCTGTTTCTGAGCCTGGTTCTCCAGTTCTCCTGTGATTGTCTGAGCTACTAATATCGTTTTAGTACATTCCTTTTCTGCCGAAATCAACTTGAAGCTGTTTCTGTGGCTTACAACTAAAATGCCTGACTAAACCACACCAAATATTAGACATAAGCATTGACCATTTTCCATTTATTATGGAAATCTGTAGGTTTATGATCAATTTTCTTCCCTCATAAGGCAAAGAATCAGGCACAAAGACTGCAAATTTAAATGACACATTGTTTACCAAGACCTAACACTTTCAAAGAACATATAAGTAATCACTAGAATATACAAAAATTTAAAGCAATGTCCTGAAAATGTTTAGCCAAATGCTAGTTCTTCAAGAGAGAAGGCCTGAAAAAGGAAGATTCTCTAATTTTACAATTTTGAAAAATAGAGCAAATCATACTCTTTTTAATACACTGTCATACTTTGGGTTCTCAGGAGTCCTACATAAAAGAAACTATTTTTAATTTTGACTAAAACTTTCCAAATATATTGGATGCTGCAATAATTTTCATGCCATACTTATTAGTATTCCTCAAACCAGGGTCCTGTGGAACATTCTTAGAAGACATAGAAATGTTTAGTTATCGAGTATCCACTGAGGATAAGATACTATGCTATTCTTGATTATTACGAAAAATTTTACAAGTAGTTTTAGATTTTCCTTTTAAAAGTTTCAAAGAAATTGAAATTCTGGGCCTCAATCTCTTTATCTGTGAAATGGAAAAAAATAGTAGTACCTACATCATAGGATTGTTTTGATATTAAAAGAGATAATATGGCTGAAACCTTTAAAAAAGTACCTATTGAGTATTAGCTTATATAATTATGTCACTTAATTTATATGTGTACAAAAGTGACAACATTACTTCATTGTATGGAAGCAATGAATTGCTTCCATATGATTTCTTTTATGATAAATTGATAGAATTACTCTACTCTCTCACTTCTCTCATATACAGCTCGCTTTGTGACTAAATAATATGCATTTTTGAAGATACCCATGGAATATTGTTTCTATAGTTTAGGATAGAGTAAGACTAGATAAATATAATGAGGATCATATTTGCTAAAAAATATGAATGGCGTTTTGTGTGAGTTGTCATTATTATAACATACAATAACAATACCTAAAAATTGTTTTCTTCCCAGTGTACATCTATTTATATAGCATTGGTAATGTTTTCAGACCCTGTATTACCATTAGTAAATCCACAATCTTTTTTTCTGACAAGAAATGAAATTAATGAAAGTACATAATAGCCTGAGTAGCAAGTGTGAAAAAGCCTTTATTTAAATGGAAGGATTAATGTGAAAATATTATTTTTTAACTGCCTTTAAACAATTATTATGTTAATTAGTATTTCAACTTTCATAGAGATTAGATGAGAATTTATGAAGGGTAAAAAGTCTTTCCATTTTTAATCGGCTACTTTGATATATTTCTCCATAGAAACCTTCTTATATTCTGATTTTTAGCTGTGCCACTTTTTATTGAAAAGTTGCAGAAACAGAATCCCTTGGTTACATGTCAACTGTGTACCTGAAGACTTTTCAAATAATGTACAAAACATGCATAAAACTATTGAGAAAATAATGGATTTTGTGCAAGGCATGATCCCAGGTGGTATTTTGCAAATATAGCTTGTCTTGTAATGTTATATCAGGTGAACCTAAGAACAGAGGGCAAAATTGCTATCAAGAGTAAATGATTGGAATCCAATTTTTCTGTTAACTGAACTGAATCCATATGCACATTTTAATATTCCTCAGATTTGATAGGCCTATTCTATTAGTAATTTTCTACTCACCACATATTGTAATTTGGTATTTAATTATTTGCATGAAAAAACTCATCAGCTGAAATTTATTATATAAAAAAGCACAAAAATAAGCCCTTTTTTTCACACACCAGTGCTTTGAAAAACTTGCTTGCTAAACTCAAAATGGCAAAATTAGTAAAATGAGTAGCTAAGCATCCTATTTGCAAATGTACTCCTGGATGTATTTTTGAAGCATAATTGAAAAAAATATATATATATTTATTGATATTTTGGTAAGAAAATGTTTACTTTTTAAAATTTAGTAATTATGGAAACAAATTGCTTGGATACATTTGAAACAAAGAAATCAAATTTGAGTCAATTTATTATATATAAATAATAAATTAAGTGATTGCAATTTTTTCACAGTGTTTTGTTTAGTCATTAAAGTGATTGGAAAATATGTAGGCATTTAATCAAAATGTTAAAATACTCAGAAAACTCTTAGCATAGAGTACTGAAGGCTCAGGGGATGATTTGAATGTTGTCTATGTAAGAACACCCCCGTGTTCTTCAGTTGTCTGCACTGAAGAAAAATCAAGGCAAAGGATGAGCTCCTTGAGAGACTTGTTTATAAAGAAGAAAGATCTTCTTCACTGTATGCCTTTCAGGGTATGAATTCTGAAAGATTGGGAGAAAGAACTTTTCTGCTGTAGATCTAGAAGCATCTTTCTCTGGGACAGTTTTAAAGTAGGAAAACGCCTGTTTTCAAAGGTTACAACATAGTCCTAATAAAAACTGGGTGGATACATCTGATATTTTAAGTTCCTGTCATGGATAAGATGGAAGCATATGATTTTTGACCTAGGTGAGAAATGCAGTAGTCCCCTATTTCTTTGTTCATAAGATTTTCCACAGGAAAAGCAACCAGGAGGTACAGTCCAAATTCTCCCTGATGGTAATTTTACTATTTTACATGTTTTCATTGATTTTCAGGAAACACATCTAACACACAAGCTACTTTCTCAGTTTATGGAGAGATGGCTAATCCATTAGAAAGCAAAAGAAGTATGGTATATTACCCTCTCCTTCACACTTGCAACCCTGGGGGCATTTCTTCAGGCTTACATTGAGCCCCTGCTGATGTCAGGTGTGCAGAGCTGGTCTGGCCTTGCCTCTGTAGCTTGGTAATTCTATTCATTCCAATGGAGGGTAGTTTTTCACTCTTTCTCCGTGTCTTTCTCCAATTTCCACCTTTCTCATTCTTTCTTTATCTCTTAGGCTCCATATAGCTCAGTTATTTTCACTGGGTAAGGTGACAGTGGGAGATTGGTGATGGATAGTTTGATATTAAATGCTATCCCATAGTGCTAACCTGTTCTAGTATCAGGGAATCCACTAATTTTTCTCTTCCTCGGAGACTAAGTTCCTTACATCATACACTGGGTCATCTCCCTTCACACTATCAAGATTTGGACTTGATTTTCTATGTGTTCAGTTAACTTTGCCTGTCCACAACCACAGAATCATTTTCTTATCTTTATCCTCATTATGTCTGTGGAGTCTTCACCATAAAAAAAAACATATTTGCTTTTATTAAAGGGGAAAACTTATTATCTTTAAAATGAAGCACCAAGGTATTTACTAGTGTTAGTTCAATTTCAGTAAATTAATGTCTAGGTATTTTGTGCAGAATTAAGAGTTATTTCAGGAAATAGGGTCTTACATTATAGATGGGCCATTACTGCCTACATCACCTTATTTTTACTCAAATGTTTTTGTTTAAGAGTGTGCTGAGTACTGAACAAAGGGAACAAAAAAAATCTATTTGAAGGATTCTCTTTTAAAGCCATAGATTTCATTTAAAAAGAGGCATTCTGGGCTTCCTTGGTGGCGCAGTGGTTGAGACTCCGCCTGCCGATGCAGGGGACACGGGTTCGTGCCCTGGTCTGGGAAGATTCCACATGCCGTGGAGCGGCTGGGCCCGTGAGCCATGGCCACTGAGCCTGCGTGTCTGGAGCCTGTACTCCACAACAGGAGAGGCCACAACAGTGAGAGGCCAGCGTATCACACACACACACAAAAAAAGTGTGATGAGTGTAATTTATGTAATGGGCAATGAGGAGAAATTATTGAAATGAGAACTAACATAATTAGAGCTGTGATTTTAAGATGTTTCTAAATATCATCACTATGCATCAAAATGGGTTAGAGAAAACTTAAATCATGGGTACTGGTTAGAAACCTATTAGAGTCGTTGAAATGAGAAATGATGTGGATCCAACTGAGAGCTGCAGGTAGGCATGGAAAAAAATTGAAGAGTTGCTATAGGCATTGAAAAGTTATATTTGATTGAGCTTAAATGTGCAGGAGAAGGAAGTATGAAGATCAAAAGAAAACATCAGATTGGGGGCAATTGTACAATAATGGTAGAAGAAGCAGTTTGGGGAGAGTTAAAAATCATGGGCCTAGCACCTGGGATAAAGGATAGGTCTTGCAACATAGATATGAAAACATAAGGATAGTGCCAGGAACATACATAAGCACACTGTCCTCCAAACTTAAAACTTCTAATGAAGGGAACATTAAAACTAGTTTAATGTGTGGTATCAAAGATATGCTCTTAATAACTAGGTTTTATTGCATCATTGTATGGACCTGGATAACTGTATCAAGGATTTCTTCCTATTGATAATGGGGAAATTTACCATTTCATTTTTTCTGTGAGTTAAGGTCCCCCTGCATCCTATATCTCAGCCACACCAAACTATGCTGTTACCCAAAGGCACCACATTCACACTTCCATGCTTTTGTACACAATCTCCTTTAGCAAAAATAAAATTCCTTTATTCACCCATAAAATCCCCATGCATTAATTTTTTTCCCCATGCCTTCTTTTTTTTAAAAAAATTTTTTTTCTTTATTTATTTATGGCTGTGTTGGCTCTTTGTTTCTGTGCGAGGCCTTTCTCTAGTTGCGTCAAGTGGGGGCCACTCCTCATCGTGGTGCACGGGCCTCTCACTATTGCGGCTTCTCTTGTTGCGGAGCACAGCTTCCAGACGCGCAGGCTCAGTAATTGTGGCTCACGGGACTAGTTGCTCCGCGGCATGTGGGCTCTTCCCAGACCGGGGCTCGAACCCGTGTCCCCTGCATTGGCAGGCAGATTCTCAACCACTGCGCCACCAGGGAAGCCCCCCCATGCCTTCTTTTAAGATCCAATTCAAGCCTCTGTTTTGGTGAAGTCTTTCCCTCCTAATGTATGTATACATTAGACTTTATATATATCTAATGTATGTGTTGTATGTATGTGTGTGTATATATATATGTATAATATACATATGCATGCATGTATGTATGTATAATATACACATACATATGCTTATAAAATTCACCTAACTTAGGTTTGGCCAGCTGAGCCTTTAAATTTGTTTAAGGGTATTTCCTAGCTCCTAGAGGGATGCTTACATTCAAGATTGTGCTTTGATGTGAAAGCGACATTGCTCATTGGGGAGGCTGCTCAAATCTACTTTGTTACTGCATATAAGTGATTCAGAGCATATATAATAAAGGACAGTTTTCAGTGTCCCAACTCTTTTATCTATATGATACCAAGATGCAAGATATTAGCAGACATTTGGATAGTTAAATTTTCTACTTTTCATCTTAATGCTCTGGTGTCATTTAGACACAGACTCAGAAGATATGTCTTTAAAGATTAAATTTATAGAATTCTCCATAATGGATAACACCAAAGAGACCAGTTATTTTGAGCATTTAGAAATGTAAATGTACTCCTGTTTAATTGTTTGGTCTTTGAACCTCACAAAGAACAGCTAGAGTTGGAATTCTGTAATTTCTAAGACTAATAAACTGATATTGTGGGATGGCTCTATGCCTATAGAGGGGGTATTATGTCCTATGGAATTCAGTGAGGCGTTTGTTTCTGTACATGGACAAAATTAATCCTGAATGCAAATGTTGATACAACAAGGTATTTGGCTTTATAGCCTGTCAACAGCATTCAGTGCTGTTAGCCATGGTGCTTAATTGTATCATAAAATACCTGTCCAAACACATTAATGTTCTTAGGATTCTAAAGGTTTATTCTAATTTCAGGAAACAAGGGACTTGAAATACTTCTTTATCAGTTTCTAGGTAAACTGTGATTATAACTTTTTTTAACTCCTTAAATAATTCCTATAGTTCTACAGAAATTTGAGAATGCAACAGAGATTTTTTCTAATCAGACATTATAAACACAACTTCATTTCACGCCTGAAAACAGCAAATCATGTGCATGCTTGAAACCCGTTTTCCTGTGACTCATCATGTGACTATAACTTGGAGACTGAAAATACTATTACTCAATTAATTCCAAGTTACTATGTGTAGCAGCAAGATGCAAATAACAAAATATTAGAGTGTGAACTACTCAATTTATTAAGTGATAGAGAAAAGCATAAGTAAAACAAATGTGCATATGCTTCTGCATTCAACCTTCTTTTATTCATTGAACAAATATTTATTATGTACATACTAGGCCAACACCATTCAAAGCCCTGAGAACTATACAGGTCTGGATAAAGCCAGGCTCTAAATGTAAGGAGATCACAGATGAGTAGATGAGACAGACAGCAGCCTACAAATGTAAGAGAAACTTTCTTACAGAAATTCCACCTAACAGTTAATTGAATTGTAGACGTGAACTGGCGCTCTCTTTCCTACAATAATACATAATTGATGGATGTCCGTCGTACACTGAAAGTTATGGTAATTTGGAGTGCTTTTCTGCTTTCACTACCAATAGTGTTACGTGCTTACCAAGAGAACTGGCTATTTTTCCCAATCATGTTTATGCCAATTGAACATACTATTAATTTACTTTTTAAAAAATACACATATAATAGTATATACAACAATATAGAGTGATACAACAAATAATAATAATAATAATGAAACATATGCCCATGTACCCACAACCAACTTAATGAAAAAAGTAATACTAGTTCTTTGCAACTTTGTGTCTGTGAATTGTGCTTTTTATAATTTCATAATTTAATTAATGTTACATAAAAGGACATAAATTATATAAATGTGTATAAAAGAAAATTAATAGTCATTTATGTGAGTACTGTGAAAATGTTTTGGAAATAATTGATAAAAATAAGTCACTAAAATTATAATTGATTTAGAGTATGACTGAAAAGCCTGCAAAGGTTTAGAAAAAAAAATCATGAAATACATCTTTCTTTAGAACTTTTTATCTTTGATTTCTCATTACACTTGAATGAGACAAATATGTGAATTGTATGAAAGATGATGTAAAACTTTAATCAGAAGATTCATACTCAAATAAAGGGCTTTGGCCCAATATCATGATACTGGCAAATGAAAGTACATTGATATGTTGTAGAATAAAATAAAATGCTTCTGATGTAAATGTATGACTTTTCAATTACCTGCTTTCAAAGCCATTTTTTTTTTGTTTAGGTGAAAAACTACCCAATTCAAGGATAATGTATAAAAGAATTTCAACTTTAATTACAATATAAAGAGAAGTTTTGAAGAAGGTATCTACAAGAACAAATTATTCGATTGTTTTAAACACCACACCTTCAGTCAGATCTTATCAGATAATCCTACCTAAACTAGCCCTTATTTAGCCTCTTTATTCTCCAACCCATAATTTATTTTCCTTTATGGTACCATTACTACCTGTCAACACATTTTATTTGCATTTATTTTCTACCTTCTTCACAAGAACATGAGTCGCATGAGAGCAGGGGCTTTGTTTTGCTGGCCACATTAGCTTCAGCATCCCAGGAAGACAGGTGCAGGTCAGTAAATATGTGCCGAAATTTCACAGAGAGACTAAGGGGTAGCTTGACTTTGTGCTGTGCTAGTAGAATTAGTGTGGATCTGCAAGGCATTTAGAGTTCTGAGGTTTAGTGCTAAGCCTTCAAGGACAATTAAGCTTCTCTAGGAAAAGGCCCAGGAAAGAACAATCCCATGAACAAACTTTTTCTCAGAGTAAAGAGCAAGTGCAAAATGTTGCATCTATGAATCTACGTGGCAAATGTTCAAAGATTTCACAGTGGTATACTGATGGATTCTTATGAGAGAGTGAACCTAAACAAAACAAGCTGGGGAAGAAATGTTTGGGCCAAATCATAAGGAACTAAAGATTTTGCACTTCATCTTGTAGGTGATGGAGTTTTTGCTGTATTTCAAGCATGTTCATTTTGAAATTAATTCAATTTAAAAGGTAGTATAGGTATAAATACAGAGAAACAAATAAGTGTTGAATGTACCAGAATCAGTGATGTCAAATCAGGCCAAAACCCAGACAAATAAATTATTAAGAATTTCATGAATTTATGTGTGACTATGGAGATTTTGGTTGCTGTTGCTAAGCATGTACAAGACTACCTGGGACAGTTGAACTGAGGAGCATCAAATACTAGGGAAAAGGGAAGAAAAAAGTATTTTTTCTTCAAATACTCAAGAAATTATGAATTTTGTTCATAGTTATGAAGAGTAATTATGAGACCACATTTTTTTGTGTTATTTTGTATCCATGGTACGCTGGCTACAGAAGAAACAATGTGCTGTCTCAGGAAATGTGGCTAATTTCAGAAATATAGCAAATATTTCACTTAGAATGAGGATCTGCATTTGGAGGAGAGGTTATTTTTATCCTTAAAAATGTTTCATTCTGAAGGAGGGGAGAGAAATTCAGGAACAATGGAGGACTTTGAGGGAAGTGAGAACTTTCTGACGTTATTATGCTGGTATTCAGCCTCTTCTGCCAGCTTTGCTGATTCACATGGAGCTACCCTGGGGCCACTCAAAGAGATGGAATAATTTAAAGAGACAATATTTTGGTCACTTTAAAATAATCCTGGCCAGGGCTTCCCTGGTGGCGCAGTGGTTGAGAGTCCGCCTGCCAATGCAGGGAACACGGGTTCGTGCCCCGGTCCGGGAGGATCCCACATGCCGCCGAGCGGCTGGGCCCGTGAGCCATGGCCGCTGGGCCTGCGTGTCCGGAGCCTGTGCTCCGCAATGGGAGAGGCCACAACAGTGAGAGGCCCGCGTAACGCCAAAAAAAAAAAAAAAAAAAAATCCTGGCCAAACAGGTTGGTTGTTCCTAGATGGAGGAAACAAATTCCTCTCTTTGTGGCAGACAGCTGGGCACATTTTGTCTTTGTTAGCATTTTCAGTATGAATCTACATAGATTTTTATATTATTTAATGTTCTGAATTTCTCTATATTTCTCCCCATGAGTCTATTATAATGACAGAAAAAGTAAGCACCAAAAATTGAAAAGAAAATTTTCTTTTTAAAACTCAGTTATTCAGTAATTTGTTTCCTCTTAGAATCACAAGTAAGTGATATTAGCTAAGCCAAACCAACTGATGGGTATAGAAAAAATAACAAAGTCTTTAAAAAAATCTTGAGTAAGTTACTATTCCTATATCTTGTGTTTTATTTACCAGGTAGCTGAGGAGGACTCTTTAGGAATGGAGAAAAATTGCTGAATGAGAACTCTTAATTTAGAGACAATTTACATAGTAATTTTAATGACAATGTAAGAAATAAATATACTTATAAATTTTACAGAAAGTGGCCTTAAATATTTAAGATTATGGTGTATGTATTAAATGTTACTTAAAATATATCCTCTGCAAATAAGATGCATTCAAAAGATTTCACTTATAATGAAGAAATATACAAAAAATTTGACTGCAACATGACTATTAAAACTGGAGATTTTTAAATGTACTCATCGTTGTCGCTGGCTCAAAATGAGAAAATGTTTGGTGTAGTGGGGGTTTCAACTACTAGATAAAGTTACTTTTGGAAAACATTAGTTTCCACTGGTCTTGGTAAAACCTCATCTTGAATAACTATTTAATCACATGGCATCAGTGGATATCATCTGGATATGATCTTCATGTCTGTATCCACAGCTTAGATCTCTCTTCCATGCTACAGAAGCACATATCCAGCTGCCTTCTGGATAACTCCACCTGTGTTCAACATAACTCAGTATGCTCAGTATTGAGCATATTATCTCCCTCTCTTATAAGTTTCATATCTAATGGCAGCGCTGTTTATTCTAAATCCACAGAAAAAAATCTGAATGAAACCTTGGTTTTGCCCTCTCTCTCACTGGTCACATCCAATTAACTATCCATTCTTATTAGCGAGCATAGCAGTGTGTATATCTTTCTTAATTAGTGTTTTGTATTCTTTGATAAATACCCAGGAGTCGAATTGCTGGATCATATGGGAGTTCTACTTTTAGTTTTTTTGAGGTATATCCATACTGTTTTCCATAGTGGCTGCAGCAATTTACATTCCTACCAATATTGCACAAGAGTTCCTTTTTCTCCACATCCTCATTAGCACTTGTTATTTGTTGTCTTTTTGATAATAGCCATTGTGACAGGTGTGAGATGATATCTAACTGTGGTTTTGATTTGCGTTTCACTGATGATTAGTGATGTTGAGCATCTTTTCACTGGTTGGTCATCTGTATGTCTTTTTGGAAAAATGTATATTCAGATCCTCTGCCCATTTTTAATTGGGTAGTTTGGGTTTTTAAATTTTTTTTGATGTTGAGATGTATGCTTTCTTTGTATATTTTGGATATTAAACCCTTGTCAGATTTATCATTTGCAAATATCTTCTCCTTTTCATTAGGTGGACTTGTAGTTTGTCAATAGTTTCCTTTTTTTAAAAAAATTTTATTTATTTATTTATTTTTGGCTGTGTTGGGTCTTCATTTCTGTGTGAGGGCTTTCTCTAGTTGCGTTGAGCGGGGGCCACTCTTCATCATGGTGTGCAGGCCTCTCACCATCATGGCCTCTCTTGTTGTGGAGCACAGGCTCCAGACGTACAGGCTCAGTAGTTGTGGCTCATGGGCCTAGTTGCTCCGCGGCATGTGGGATCTTCCCAGACCAGGGCTCGAAACCATGTCCCCTGCATTAGCAGGCAGATTCTCAACCACTGTGCCACCAGGGAAGCCCAATAGTTTCCTTTTCTGTGCAAAAGTTTTTTAGCTTGATATAGTCCCATTTGTTTCTTCTTGCTTTTGTTTCCCTTTGGACATATCAAAAAAAAAAATACTAAGAAGACTGATGTCAAAGAGCATACTGCCCATATTTTCTTCTAGAAGTTTTATGGTAAGTCTTCAATCCATTTTAATTTTTTTTTGTGCATGGTGTGACAGAGAAGTCCAATATGATTCTTTTGCATGTAGCTGTCCAGTTTCATCAACAGGATTTATTAAAGAATATGTCTTCCCCATTGTACATTTTGCCTCTTTTCTCATAGTTTACTTGCTCATATAAGTGTGGGCTTATTGCTGGGTTCCTATTCTGTTCCATTGATCTTTGCATCTTTTTTGTGCCAGTACCATACTGTTTTGATTACAGTAGCTTTGTAGTATAGCCTGAAATCAGGGAGTGTGATGTCTCCAGCTCTGTTCTTTCTCAAGATTGTTTTCACTATTCATAGTCTTCTGTGTTTCTATACAAATTTTAAATTATTTCTTATAGGTCTGTGAAAAATGCCATTGTTATTTTGATGGGGATTGCATTGAATTGGTAGATTACTTTGGGTAGTATGGTCATTTTCACAATGTTAACTCTTCCAATACAAGAACACAATATATCTTTCCATCTGTTTGTGTTGTCTTCAGTTTCTTTCATCACTGTCTTATAGTTTTCTGAGTACAGGTCTTTTAACTTGGTAGATTTATTCCTAGGTATTTTATTATTTTTGATGTGATGGTAAATGTGATTGTTTCCTTAATTTCTCTTTCTGACAGTTCATTGCTAGTATATAGAAATGCAATAAAAATTTCTGTATATTAATTTTGTATCCTGCAATTTTACCAAATTCATTGATGAGTTCTAGTACTTTTTGGGTGGTGTCTTTAGGATTTTCTATGTATAGTGTCATGACATCTGCAAACAGCGACAGCTTTATTTCATCCTTTCTAATTTGGATTCCTTTTATTTCTTTTCTTGTCTGATTGCTCTGGCTAGGACTTCTGATACAATGTTGAATACAAGTGGTGAGAGTGGGCATTCATGTCTTTTTCCTGATCTTGTAGGAAATGATTTCTGCTTTTCACCCTTGATTATGATATAAGCTCTGGGTTTGTCATATGAGGCCTTTATTATGTTGAAGTATTTTCCCTTTATGCCCACCTTCTGGAGAGATTTTACCATAAATTGATGTTGAATTTTGTCACAAGCTATTTCTGCATCTATTGAGATAAGCATATTTTTAAAAATTCTTCAATTTGTTAATGTGCTATATTACATTGATTGATTTGCAGATATTGAAAAATCCTTGCATATCTGGGATAAATCCCAGTTGATCATGGTGAATTATCCTTTTAATGTATTGCTGGATTTGGTTTGCTAATATTTTGTGGAGGATTTTTGCATCTATGTTCATCAGTGATAGTGGCTTGTAATTTTCTTTTTCTGTGGGATATCTTTGTTTGATTTTGGCATCAGGGTAATGTTAGCCTCAAAGAATGAGTTCAGAAGTGTTCCTTCCTCTGCAATTTTTTGGGAATAAGTTGAGAAGGATAGGTGCTGATTCTTCCCTAAATGTTTGGTAGAATTCACCTGTAAAGCCATCTAGTCCTACATTTTTTTTTGTTGGGAGGCTTTTTTTCTTTAATTACTGATTAAATTTCATTGCTGGTAATTGGTCTGTTCATATTTTCTTTTTTTTCCTGGTTCACTCTTGAGAGATTGAACATTTCTAGGAATTTGTTCATTTCTTCTAGGTTGCCCATTTTATTAGTTTATAGTGTTTGAAGTAATCTCTTATGATCCTTTGTATTTCTGTGATATCTATCAATTGTAACATCTTCTTTTTCACTTGATTTGTGCCTTGTCTATTTTTTTCTTGAAGATCCTGGTTTATCAATTTTATATTTTCAAAGAACTAGCTCTTAGTTTCATTTATCTTTTCTATTGTTTTTGTAGTCTCTATTTCATTTATTTCTGCTCTAATTTTTATGATTTCTTTCTTTTAGCAACTTTGTGTTTTGTTTGTTCTTTCTAGGTGCTTTGGGTGTAAGGTTAGGTTGTTTATTTGAGATTTTTCTTGTTTCCTGAGGTAAGCTTGTATCACTGTAAACTTCCCTCTTAGAACTGTTTTTGTTGCATTCCATAGATTTTGGATTGTTGTGTTCTCATTTTCATTTGTCTCCAGATATTTTTTTTATTTCTTCTGTGATCCATTGGTTATTTAGTAGCATATTAGTTAGCCTCCACATGTTTGTGTTTTTTGCATTCCTTTTTCTTGTAGTTGATTTCTAGTTTCATAACTAGAAATGTGGTTGAAAAAGATGCTTAATATAATTTCAAGTTTCTTAAATTTACTAAAACATGTTTATCCTGGAGAATGTTCCATGTGCACTTGAAAAGAATATCTATTCTTCTGCCTTTGGATGGAATGTCCTATATATATATATATATATATATATATATATATATATATATATAAAGTCAATTTAGTCTAATGTGTCATTTAAGGCCACTGTTTCCTTATAACATTATGTCTGGATGATCTGTTTATTGATGTAAGTGGCGTGATAACATCCACTACTATCTTTGTGGTAATGTCAATGTCAATTTCTCTTTATGTTTGTTAATACTTCTTTATGTATGCAGGTGCTCAAGTATTGGTCTCATATGTATTTATAATTGTTATACCTTCTTCTCAGATTGATCCCTTTATCTTTATGTAATGTAATTCTTTGTTTCTTAGTACAGTCTTTGCTTTAAAGTCTATTTTGTCTGATATAAGTATTGCTACTCTGACTTTCTTTTCATTTCCATTTGCATGGAATAAATTTTTCCATCTCCTCACTTTTAGTCTGAGTGTGTCTTTAGATCTGATATGAGTCTCTTGTAAGAAGCATATATACCAGTTTTGTTTATGTTCTTATCCATTCAACCACTCTGTCTTTTGATTGGAGCATTTAGTTCATTTACATTTGAAGTAATTATTGATAGTTATGCACTCAATGCCATTTTGTTAATTGTTTTAAGATTGGTCATATAGTTCTTTTTGTTCCTTTCTTCTTTTTTTCTATTCCCTTGTGATTTATTGACTATTCTTAATGTTATGTTTGGATTCCTTTCCCTTTTTTGTGTATGTATCTATTATAGGTTTTTGGTTTGTGGTTATCCTGAGGTTTATATATAGCAATCTATATATATGTGATTATTTTCATTTGTGGATATCTTAAGTTAAAATGTATTTTTACAACCCTGCATTTTTACTCCTCCACCCTTCATATTTATTGTTTTGGACATCATATTTACATCTTATTGTTTTGTGTATCTCTTTACTTATTATGAAAATAGATGGGTTTTTTGCTTTTGTAATTTAATCTTCCTACTAACTTTATACATGATTGATTTACTACCTTTAGTTTATATTTGCCTTTACCACTGAGATTTTTCCTTTTGTCATTTTCATGTTTTTAGCTGTGGCCTTTTCATTTTCACTTAGAAGAGTCCCTTTAACATTTCTTGTAAAGTTGGTTTGGTGGTGCTATACTCCTTTAGATTTTGCTTGTCTGTATAACTTAATCACTCCCTCAAGTCTGAATGAAAGCCTTGCTGGGTAGAATATTCTTGGTTGTAGGTTTTTTCCTTCATCCTTTGTGTAAACTGTGCCACTACCTTCTGGCCTGCAGCATTTCTGCTGAAAATTCAGCTGATATCCTCATGGGAGTTCCCTTGTATGCAACTTGTTGCTTTTACCGTGCTGCTTTTAATATTCTCTCTTTAATATTTACCATTTTAATTTTAATGTGTATTGGTGTGATCCTCTTTGGGTTGATCCTATTTGTGACTTCCTAAGTTCTCTCTTCTCCTTCTGGGATGCCTATAATGTGAATGTTGGTACGTTTAATGTTCTCCCAGACATCTCTTAAGCTGTCTTCATTTCTTTTCCTTCTTTATTCTTTATTCTGTTCCATGGCAGTGAATTCCCCCATTCTGTCTTCTAGGTCACTTATCCATTCTTCTGCCTCAGTTATTCTGCTATTGTTTCATCCTGGTGTATTTTTCATTTCAGTTATTGTATTGTTCATCTCTGTTTGTTCTTTAATTCTTCTAGGTCTTTGTTAAACATTTCTTGCATCTTCTTGATCTTTGCCTCCATTCTTTTTCCAGGGTCCTGGGTCATCTTCACTGTCATTATTCTGAATACTTTTTCTGGAAGTTGCCTATCTCCACTTCATTTAGTTGTGTTTCTTGGGTTTTATCTTGTTCCTTCATCTGGTACAAAGTCCTTTCCCTTTTCATTTTGTCAGTCTTTATGTGAATGTGGTTTTTCTTCCACAGGTTGCAGAACTGTAGTTCTTCTTGCTTCTGCTCTCTGCCAATTTCTTTTTATTCTTTTTTCTTTTCTTTTTTCTGTTCACCTTAAGTGATTTCCATTACTCTGTCTTCCAGCTTGCTGATCCATTCCTCTGTATCTCATCTACTGTTGATTCCTTCTATTGTCTTTTTTAAAAATTCAGTTATTGTATTCTTCAGCTGTTTCATTTTTTAAATATTTTCTAACCCTTTGTTAAAATTCTCACTGTGTTCATCCACTCTTCTCCCAAGTTATTTGAGCATCTTTATGATCATTACCTTGAACTTTTTATTTCGTAGATTATTTATCTCCAATTCACTTAGTTCTTCTACTGGGGTTCTATCTTCTTCCTTTGTTTGGAACATATTACTCTGTTGCCTCATTTTGCTAATTAGCTGTTTTTACTCCTATGAATTAGGCAGTTTATTTATGTTTCCCAAACTTGAAGCCATTCCTCTTTGTAGGAGATGTCTTATGTGTTTCCCAGCAGCACACTCCCTCAGTCACGAGATTTATTTGCTCTGAGAGTGACCCCTATGTGTGCTGCATGGGCCTTTCTGTTGTGATGGGCTGACTACTGTGGGCAGTCTTCTAGGTGTGGCTGGCCCCTGGTCCAGTTGGTTGCCAGGCTCTGTCTTGTGTGGAGGCTGATGGCTACTATTGGGCAGGACAGTGTCACAAGGCAGCTGGCTGCAGATCCCCAGGAGGTCCCAGTGCTAATGCTTGCCAACTGGTGGGTAGATCTAGGCTCTGGGGTGGATGTTTCCTGGATTTAGTGCTGCCCTGCTGGTGGATGGGGCTGGGGCTTAGGGTTCCTGGGGCTGGTGCTGGTCTGCTGGGGGGTGGACTGGGTTCTGACAGAGAAGTCTGTGGAGCCCCAGAGATCTGGGGCCAGGATCTGCCTGCTGGTGGGTAGAGCCATGTCCTGGTACCTCTGTCTGCAGGGGCCAGGAGTCCCAGAGCTGGTTTTTCCCTGCCAGTATGCAGGGTTGAGGACCAGGGCTTTCTGGGGCTCCTGCTGACTAACTGGTGGGTGGAGCTGGGTCCCAGGACCTCTGACTGCAGGGCCCTTTATGTCCTGGAGCTCGTTTGTTGAACTGCTGGTGAATAGGGCTGGGTTCTGGTCCCTTTGCTGGACAGGACAGAGTCCTGGCATGGGTGTGAGCTCAGGGGGTCTGAAGGCAGCAAGTCTGCTGGTGGTTGGGGCTATGTCTCTGCCTACCTAGTTGCTTGGCCTGATGTGTTCTAGTAACGGTGCTAACAGGCTGGTGGGTAGGGCCAGGTCCTGGTGCCAATAAGCTAGAGGCAGGGTTCCAAAGCAGCACTCATTGTTCCCCTTGTTACTGTGGAATTATTATATTGTTCTCAGTCATTTGTAAAATGAATTATGTTTCAGTTTCAGAAAGAAATGCAGTTTCAGTATATATTAATCTATGTAAGAGGCACTATAGCATCTTATAAATATTAATGGTTTATTATGAATTTGTAAGTTTGTGACTTATAAATTATGAATCCATCCAATCTCATGCTGGGTAATACTTTATAAAGTTTCAAAAATGAAATATGCTTTCTAGGGGGTATCTGTTTTGAGAAAATGAATACAACAGAGTTATTATCCTTTGGATTTTTAAAACATATTGTCTCATCCTTATGATTATTTATCATGATTCTAGAGGAGAAAAGTAAAACTTAAATCACTTCCTATTTCTGTAGTTTAGGAGCAAAAAGTAAACAGGCAACAGTGAGGAAGAGTGGTGGTGGCAATATCACTATGTAGAGCACTAATGCTTTCACCTTGTCAGAATGAGAGCAACATGCTTTATGCAGACAGCCAATAAATTCCTTATGGGAGAAGAGAGAAAACTAGAATTTTCCATGTATCAGAATAAGGGGCAAAAAAAAAAAAAAAAAAAAAGGAATCTAGCACAAGAACCATGTTTCTGGCTGGAGAATTAAGTTTGCTTTTGTACTGACTTGATTAGAATCCAGTCCTCAGATCTGCATCATGTGTGTCATTTGAATACACACATTTATGTTTTCAAATCAAACATTATTGCTGTATTGCATGATTTACTAGAGTTTAAGATAAACTCTGATAAGTTCTAAATCATTTAATAATTTGGATATAGATATAAAAAGAACAAGGTTATTAAGAGATCCAAGCAATTGAGCTCCAGAACACAATCTTGCTTGAGGCTTATCTAGTGAAAATATCATGTTGGCACAATTTGACACCACAATGCAGGTTTTATTTTAAGACATGAATATTGGTCTGACAATAAAAAGCCAGAGGTATACGGTACATTCTGTCGGTACATGTGTGGATTATAACCTCGGAAAAATTGGAGAAATTTTATTTTGGATGTATTGAGATTAGAAGTAACAAAAGTGGCTAATCAGCTATTTAACAGTGTTCAAAAATACAAACTATCATTAAGATCAAAGAAGACAGAGTGAAGCAAGAGAGCAAGAGACAGATGAGAGAACAAAAAAAAAAGGAAAAATTCTAAGAGTATATGTAATTGATGGAATAAATTCTGCATATGAAAACCTGAGATAGTAAAACTGATTAACTAGAAGACTGGTGATTAATTTCAATGGAAACTATTCCTCACCTTATGAAAGGATTAACCTGAAGGACCCCTTAATAAGGTTTTAAATGTTCTACAAAATATTATCTATTTTGCCTTGAGAAAAATAAATCTATAACTGAGGAATTAGAAGCAGAGCTAATAGAAAGTTAATTAAAAAAAAAACCCAAAGCAGTAAACTAACTCTGAAACTAAAAGTAAGCCAGTGAAGAAAGATCTTCTATTTTTAAATTCAGATGCAAACTTACGATTTCCTCAATGAATTGCAATATCATTGAGCCAATCTTTTTTTAGTTCCATATATTGACATAGCATTCTGCCTACCAACCTCAGTTGCAAAGATTGCCCAGGAAATAACAGGAAGTACGGATGTTAAAAATCAGAATTTTATAGGAGTGATTAGTAATCAATTAAGGAGAATCAAGACACTTAAAATGTTTTAGGAATGGAGTACACTACATCATCTAACATTAGAGTAAAAAATTTACAAAGAATTGGATTTGGGCAGTATATTTTCTCCCTGAAAATTGCTGGAGTGGTTAAGAAACCTATGGAAGTTATATGTTCTTTGATACATTTGGATATTTAAGGCTGGCTCTGAGACAGAACTTCATCTGGAATTATATTTTTGATGAAGGCTCAATCTCAAAGTTAAGTTGATTTAAAACTCTTAATTTTCCCTCCCCATCTTCATGCCTCATCTAAATACAACCACTGCACTTCTTGCTTCCTCCCTTGCCTTCCACATATAAATATCACATGTGCAGCATATAGTTTAATCTGTTTTTATGGGGCAAGTTTTTGATTTTACCACATCATTCAAGTAGTTTCATGCCAGCATTTATATTTTAACAATAAACATTATGCACCATTCATAAACTTCTGGCAACTCAATTTACCAAATCTTATATCAAGGAGGTTAAATATGAAGGGATTGATTAAAAAAGAAATTACACTTTAAAATAAATGGAAGCATTTAGTTACTGAGATAAGTTTGAAGCAGATACTGATGGGAAAATATTTGTGAAGGGAACATAGGGTAAAGTATATTTATTGGTACATTGTACTCACTCTTTGGAAATGAAACTGTATTGATCTTTTATCATATCTTCAATTCAATATTGATCACTTTATGTAAAGAAATAAATTATATGTAAAATGTTCATGACACTTGAACTATCAAGTAAATATTTTCTTCTGGTGATTATGATTCTATTTAAATGTATAAATGAAATAATTTGCAGGAGCATGATTTCTCTGTTTGCATTGATTTGGATGAGTAAGTGTAGCATTGTTTATGCAAAACAAATGAAGGTAAGAACAAAGAAACTAAATAAATATGAATCTAATTTTCATTTCAAAAATTTTAAATTATGCACATCGGGAGATGTCTAAGAAACACAAGCAATTAATCACTGCATAAAGAAGCTAAAAGATTGTGAAAACATTAGCATAGAATGTGACTGTTACTGAATCTTTTATTTATATATTTTTCTTTTCTTCAAAACAGAATAATTCAATGGCTTAAATATCTGCAAAAGTGTCATTGATTCAATCAATGGCTAGAAATAGCCTTCATTAGAAATGAATCAAAATATGGCCTATTGCAATGGTTCCAAAACCTGGTTAAATATCATAATTCCCAGAAATGCTTTTCAAAAATACAGATGCTCAGGCTTTCTTCTTAGAGATTTTTATTGAGTAAGAGGTGGGACTTAAATATTTTTAAGAGGCATAATTATAAGATATTATGTCCAATAATCTTTTCTACAAATCTTCCTCCATCACATTTCTCTGCCTACCAGTATTATTTTATATAAATATTTAATTGTGCTCTACTGTAATATTCCCAAGGGTATGCAGATTCTCTAGGTTTTTAAATTTTGTGATCATACTTTGATGATAATTTATTGTATAATCTCACCTATATGAAATGTTCAGAAAAAGCAAATTCATAGAGACAGAAAGTAGATTAGTGGTTTCCATTGGCTGAGGGCAGAGGGAATATGGGAGAGACTGCTAATAGGTAGAGGATTTATTTTTGGGGTGATGAAAATGTTCTGAAATAATTAATGGTGATGGTTGCATAACAAATATACTAAAATCAACTGGAGTATTGTTTAAAGGGGCGAATTTTATGCTATGTTAATTACATTTCATATTTAAAATGTGACAAAGCAAAACAATTTTTGATAATAATATAAAATTTGATATTAACATGTTCTAGATAATCTAGGTTACTGCTAAATAACCTAGTATTGTTTGGATCCATTAGTGTCAAGTTGTACTACTTTATATTCAGAAGCAAATGAAAAATAAAAAAAGGAGAATTTAATGTATAAAGAATATATGTGTTGGGGGCTTCCCTGGTGGCGCCGTGCTTGAGAGTCTGCCTGCTGATGCAGGGGACGCGGGTTCCTGCCCTGGTCCGGGAGGATCCCACATGCCACGGAGCATTTGGGCCCGTGAGCCATGGCCGCTGAGCCTGTGCGTCCGCAGCCTGTGCTCTGCAATGGGAGAGGCCACAACAGTGAGAGGCCCACATACTGCAAAAAAAAAAAAAAAAAAAAAAGAATATATGTGGACATGTCAAAGCTAAATAGGTTGCGGTTTTTCAGATAGGGAAAATTGGTGTGAGAATTGAATTTTCATAGTATTTATACTAAATAGATGTGCCAAACTCAAAGATTGTGTGACATAGTTTCAGCACGACATTCATGTTGTGATCAGCAATTTGGTTTCCACAAAGCAAAATATCCTTGAAACGAAGTTGGTGTGTACATGCCATTCGTATAAAGCTAATCTTCTTTTATTCATGTGGGACTATTTCCTTTATGGAAAATTTCCTTTCTTGGTTCTTGTTGCTGTGACAGACTGTCCTACCCTTGGATCCATCCCTTCTCCTTTTAAAACCTGTCTCTTTCTTTTTTCTATCTCATCCTTACTTGTAGTTTTTTTTAATTTAATGTACATCAGAAATAAAAAAGCACAGTCAAAACTATGAAACATTAAAGATACTCAAGTCATCTTTGTTTATGTTGTCTTTAATCACCCAGGGATTTTCTTAAGAATGTCATTACATGACTTTAAAGTGAAGCTTCACACAAAACAGAATGTATAAAATGACTGATTCTAGGGTTTTCCACACACCACTCCACCCTATAAATATTTTTATTTTTCAAAATTCTTTTTGGGTGAAGACTTTTAATTGAAAAGTGATTTTTGGTGTTAGTAAGATTTTCATTTTTTTTAAAGTATACTTTCCACACAGTGTGGAAAGGCAAGAATTGAATTACCAGCAAATATGGCAGTTAAGTTAATATTTTGTTTTGTTATGAAACAATTATCCAAGAAACATATTCAAGACCCTAGTTTAGAATTACTATAAGTCTATATTTTGTCCTTTGTTTTGAGTTTCATAAAGTAGCCTATAACTTTACAACGTTATTGATAATATTCTTAAACTCTTTTCCATTTCATAAGGATGACGGATTACTTCATTGGATATTTGAAGACATCTACAATGATCACTTAACTGAAAGCTAATAAGTTTATTTGGAAAAAACTTCTTGGATAATAAGAATTTCCACTCATAAATTAGGTTTTCAATATGCTACTAAGTTGTACCTGATAATCTCATTTATTCTCTTTTGGATGGACGTTGTTTCCAAGTTTTACTTAAATTATGGTCACTTTAATTCAATGACGCTATATAGAACTTTGGGTTTTGTTTCAAAATTAAAGAACTTAATTTTAAATATTTTACTTCTTAATTGATTTCCAACTACCCTGTTTTATTTTGTTTTTCCTAGATAGGTTATATTGTTCTGCTCCAACTCATTCCTTCTTTCTTTATTATTTTATTTCCTTTTGTTTCTTAGCAATGCAATGATAAATTAATGTTTATTGAAACACATTATCTCTGTTAACTTATCAGCATTAGCCATGAATCCATATTCCTTTTCATCACAATAAGAAATGCATTGCTTAATAAGAAAATATATCCCAGCCGAGCAGTTTGAAATATTATGTTTTCTTGTTGGTATTCTAGGTAGGCATTCCTTCTAAGGAAGAAAATTTGTCTTCTGTAGGCAAATTGTTATTCTGCTCATTACTTTGCTCTCATTATAATGTCTTCATCTTAGCAGTGCACAATTTCTGTGCACAATACGTCTTACTGTGTTTGTGCTGGTTTTAGTGCTGAGATGCTGTCTTTGACAAGACAGGGATAGCTGTCCTGATAGGTAGAAAAGAAATCTGTGAATTGAGTGATGGATTAATAGAAATAACAATCTGTGTTTAGATATGTAAGATCTTTGATCTACATATTGAGTCAACATTTTTCTTATCCTCCTTGAGCATATACCAGTATAAAACAGTTTGGGGAATGTGTAAGAGAATGAAAAACTGACTTTAAGTAGTTTGTAATCTATATCTAGTCATATTCTCCATATGCAGAACTTCTGATTCTATGAAAATATGGTCATGCAGTTATAGAGCTAGAATAAATTCTTTTCAAGAATTACCTTAACTATTTCTTTCACTACAAACATGAACATATTCAGATCATCTCCCCAGTAAAAATCATCTTTCAAGGAAGACCCTGGAATTTATGTCTCTACCTATAGCACATCTAACTTTGAAAGACTTCCTCTGCACCAGACACTGAAATAAGCTCTTTATGTGTTGAATATTATTTCTTTCAGTAAATCTACCAGCCTCACTTTAAAAATAGGAAATAAATACTCTGTGGTATAAGGAAACTAGGTTTGTCTGGTTTCAGAAGCAGAGCTGTTAATCACTGTATTCAATGCATGCTCACAATTTTACATAAATGCATTGTTCATCCATCAAACAGAATAAGTTCCAGAATTTATAAACAAATTCATTTTTCACTTTTCTCAGTTTTTGCTTTTCCCTCATTTATGTCATTTGGTTTACTTTTAAATCTCAGAGGAAAATATATCAGTTAGTCAATTGTAAAAACATTTATACATAATATTTAACTGGAATATATCTCATTTCAATTCACCCTTTTTCTTCATGGATATACCTTCTCATGGATGCAATTCTTCTTATGTCACTTTTCAAATGCACTACATTGTACTTCAGAGGTTTATTGTTGTTCCTCTTATTCTTTTTTTGAGTATATTCAGGCATTTTATTTTCTCAGTACAGAGTTCATTTTTCTTTCTTTTTTTTCTTTCTCTTTTTAAGAGGTTGCTCTCCATGTGACTCTAATTAACTACTGTATTTATATATAAGATGATTTTCCTGTGACTTTATATTAGGTCCTTAACTAATAAGCAGACACTTGTACATTTCTAGGTTTCAAGGAGAAAGAATTTTTCATTTAGAAATTAGTCAAACTTCACACAGAACTTGAATGTCCTTAATATTTTTTACCAGGTCTAAATGATACATTTTTTTTTGTTTGTTTGGTTTTTTTTTTTTTTTTTTTTTTGGTATGCAGGCCTATCACTGTTGTGGCCTCTCCCATTGTGGAGCACAGGCTCCGGACGCACAGGCTCAGCAGCCATGGTTCACGGGCCCAGCCGCTCCGCGGCATGTGGGATCCTCCCAGGCTGGGCATGAACCCGTGGCCCCTGCATCGGCAGGTGGACTCTCAACTACTGCAACACCAGGGAAGCCCTAAGTGATACTTTTAACCATACTATGACTCAAAACATTTCTTCTTCTTCATATGAATGTAAAGAACAGATAGAGTGCCATTTTGATTCACTGATGACAGTAGGACAGATAAAATAAATAATCTTTAGAGCTGTGGTAGTTTTGGGAGATTGGAATAAGGGATTGAAAGAAGATTTAGAACATCATTTCAACACTTCTGTGGGAAAAAATAATCCAAATTATATGAAACTGTTGTTCTAACGTTCAGGGCGTTACACATTTGATTGCATTTTGGGAACATTTTATCCTATGCCCATACATAAATAGATGTTTTTCTTTTCAGAAGAAAGTTTTAATTGACTTTGTAAAAATTAAGACTAGAGAGAGGGGGGAGGACAGAGAGAGAGAATTATTAGACAATTTAGAAGAATAGAACTAAAATGTATATTAATTATTGTTACTAAGTATATTATTTACAGTAGAATCCAGAATATATCCTTGTAACATAATATAAATGTGTTAAAATGTGATAGAAATGTGTGAAGTAACCTAAGTAAAAACTGAATATGGATTTCTAGTATTCAAGAATTGGGGGACAAAAGTTAATAAAAATATATTCTTCTTGTAGGTCCTTCTAAGTAAAGGACCAGGAGAAACCAAAATATCACCTTAGTCTGGATTTATTTCTTTCACCTGAATATGAGACACTGGTGTTTTGAAAGTTAATTTAGAATCATGCAACATGCAATGGACACACAGATGTCAACAAGGGTAAGTGAGGGTCATAACCAAGCTTTACTGGGAATTGTCAAAATGCTGTGAGGGTGTGACTTGCAATAAGATAGGCATTTCACAGTTTGCTTCCTACACACCTTAATCATTGTGAATCTAAGAGAGAGAGTTAATAAGGACAGGTTTTGCAATGAGATATTTTTTTCCCAGTGAAATACGATTGTGGCACTTTTAATATTTCATATGGAATCTATCTATGCATTGCTCTCACAGGATTCTCTCTCAAGAGGGATATAGTCTTTGTAAGTCACAGAGGAAGTAAAAGTAAATGATACAAAATAAAAGTTGCCTTCACTCTGTTGTACAGTATATCAGAACTCAGAAGATCCCTTCCTCATTTCTAATGCTGCAATTCACCCCCAACCAAAATATGTGTCAGCTAGGAAAAGGCATGAAATTCTAGCATAGGATTATGGTGCTTTAATCCAAGAAGGCTGTACAAAGACTAGTATTTCAAATTGACATTTTGTTTCGTTCTCTGGCAGGTTTTATCCTTCTTTAGGTAATAATACCCTCAAGTACACTTTACTTACACCACAATAAAATTCTTGTTGAGTGAGATGTATGTCTCTCTTTTGTAAAGTAGAAACAGTGCTATTATGAATATGGACATGGGAAGGTCAAAGGCCTGGCACCTCACTTTCAGAAAGAGGACATATAGAAGTTGAGGACACAGAATTGATTTTGTTAAAACTATCTGCTGCTTACATGAACCACTGGGACACATGTACTTCTGCTTGAAGTCCACTGATTTCAACAACTTTTAAGGTAATATTTCAGTCTCTTTTTTGGGTAAAAAAAGAGTTCAGTCTCAAGTTGTTATCTGCTTTGAAGCCTGTTTCACTAGGATAGCATCTGGGGGTGGAAAGTGGAGAATGATGTATGGTTATATGCCCAGTGGCTTTTTGGGAACTGTTGTTTTTCCCATCTTCCCTCCTTTCTTCTATTCCGTCACTGAATGCACAATGGTATTTGATGGTCTCTGGAGCTATATGCCTTGCCGACTCAAACACTGTGCACTCTGCAAGTCTCTGATACTAAAGTCTGAAGAGAGTGTAACTTGTGATGTGTTTTATATGTTTAGGCAAAGTTTGGGTGGATGAGGCTTTTATCCACATTCCATTCATTGCATCGAAAAGTTCAAGTTAAGATCTTCTGAATCTTGCAACCCAAATTACATACTCATTCTCATTCATTCATTCCATCAATATTTATTAAGCATCCACTATGTTCCGGGCACTACACTTAGTTTTAAGAAAAACAAGATGTGATCTCAGTCTTGGATGAACTCCAGACTTTGGGCTTTGAGAAAATGATAAGCAAGATTTGTAAATAATTACTATGTGAAAAGAGTTGTAACTGAGATGTGCACTAAGTATCCTTGCAGCACCAGGGACAAAGTGACTAATTCTCTCCTGGGGAAGTTAGGAAGCCTTTAGAGAGCAGGTAACATTTGAGCAGGAAAGGTACTTAAAACACAGCTGTTAGAAAAGATCAATTTCAGCTAGAGGCAGAAGATACACTACTGCTATATAAGGGACAACGTTTCCCATAGAGTTCTTTGCCCTCTACATATGAAATTTCTAAGAAAACTTAGAAATATCAGAACTGCAATAGAAGCTAAACTTATTAGTTACTGAAAGGGCTGAGAGTGTTAAAATGACCTGCATCTGCTTCTAGAAGGTGTACTTCATTCTATATATTTCTTGCCAGCTTTGATTGTATAATATGGCATATCATAGTTATCTCATTTTAAGATCCAAAATAATATACCATATTTTTCTTATTCTTTTAGTTTTATCATTGCCTCCTTCAATAAATAGATTTGAAAATTAATATCCGTCTTAGTTTTTTCAGGCTGCTATAACAGAATACCATAAACTGGTTAGCTTATAAACACCAAAAATTTACTTCTCATAGATCTGGAGACCAGGGAATCCGTGATCAATCACTGGCAGATTTTCTGTCTGGTGAGGACTTGTTTTCTCATCACAGATAGCTGTCTTTTTGCTAATCTCATGTGGTAGAAGAGGGCAGGGAGCTCT
This sequence comes from Mesoplodon densirostris, assembly GCF_025265405.1. NCBI lineage: Eukaryota > Metazoa > Chordata > Mammalia > Artiodactyla > Ziphiidae > Mesoplodon > Mesoplodon densirostris. Next base: position 70,432,517 of record NC_082663.1, on the reverse strand, counting down.
CTAGGAACTCCTTTATGAGGGCACTCATTCATGAGGGCTCATTCTTAAGACCTAATCACATCCGGAAGGCCCCACCTCCAAACACCATCCAATGGGGATTAGGCTTCAACATATACAATACGGGGAGACACAAACGTGCAGTCTGTAGTAACACTTACCTAGGGTTTCTTTATCCTGGCACCATTAACATTTAAGCCAGTAATTTTTTTGTAATGTTGAAGTTATTTTGTGTTTTGTAGGATGTTTAACAACATCTCTGGCCTTTACTTACTAGATGCCAGTAGAACCCCTTAACTGTGACAACCAAAATTGTCTCCAGACATTACCAAGTGTCCCCAGGGGGCAAAATCACCTCAGTTGAGAATTACTGATTTACTTTAATTCCAATGTTTTTAAGCACTGTTTTTCATTTTTAAAAATCAGATACTGTCCTAGAATCATTCTTGTCCTTTAGCAAAATGTTACTATTACTATCATTATTATTTTGTGTTTGGACAGTCACAATGTAATTTATAAGGTGAGAGATTATTTTTGATCACATCCAGGATTTTCTTAGGTAATTGGGTCCAGCTTGGATATATCACTTAGTGATACACATCACCTTTTTCTTCGCTCAGAGAAATAGATACTTTAGATGATTTTAAATTGAATCATAGAAAAGCACAGGCCCAAGGTGTGCTGCTACCCCTGCCTATCTAGGGTCATGTCTCATGTATATGTTTTCACAATTCAACACAATACAGCCAGAAATTCCTTTGTGAGTATATAGGTTATAATACATTCCTCTGGCTGGCCAGAGGTGGGGAGGGGGACATGGAGAACAGTAAGAAAATGGATGAGAGGAAGCATAGATACTCCTTCAACCTGAACTACCTATGAGTGCCTGCTACTCCCATCTAATAGAGGTTGCAAATCATGAGAAAATGGAAAAAAATAGTTATTGTTCAGAGAATTCTCTGAGATGCTTTCCAGTTTAAAACTAGGGGCAGGCAGGCCAGGATATAATACTAAGAACAGAAATAAAACCGTATATTTACCACTTCAGTGCTACTTCCTGATATGAGGAAAAAAATTCTCTTGGCTTACCCTCTGCACTCTTGAGGTTTCTTTATTAAATTGTCAAAAGTTCCATTCAGCATCACAGAAATTGAGTTTCTTTTTTTCTGAGCAAAAGGGAGAATGTTGAATAAATGGTAAATGAACAATGGTGCTTTAAAGAAAACTAAGTTCAGCGATCATGATATAAAATGCAGGATATTGAAATACAGAAATAATCATTCTAAAGTCTGTCTCATTTTTCTAGTTTAATATTAAATATATGTGAAAATACATGGAAAACATTTTAAACTAGTTCTCTTCTTAAAGAGAAATGCTTGGAAATTGAAAAACTTATCTAATCAAAATGTACTATATTCCAATCGCCAAAGAATGCTAGTTTGAAATTCTACTATAGAACGTCTTTTCTAACATCTATTAAATACAACTCTGCTGAAGTTCTGGGTAAAAAAAGCTGCACAAATACTTTTTGTTTTCCTAAGAGCTTCTAATTTAAGACACTGAAAAGTTACATATGTATATCTAGTATAAGTGATAGGAGAATGAGTGGAGAGATAATATATATTTTTTAAATACCAACATTTAAATTAATAAGATGTATACTATTTAGTTAAAGGAAGCTTTTCTGCAGCTGTTCGGAGGACAAGATCTTGTTGAATTTAACATATAATGATGAATTTATATATGATGATGAAATACTAGGGTCCATCTTTATACAAAGTCTAGAGTAAAAACTAAAATGATGAATGCTAGTCAACAAATCTGATTTTTATTTTATTTTGTTATTAATGTATGCATGCATGCATACATTTTAACAAGTTGTACAGTGCTGTAAGATTTATGAGGACAAAGAAATTCCCTCCTTTCTCTTCCCCCTGACCTTCGATATGGTCTATTCTGCAGAAAAACAAGACAAAAAACATTGCAATTCCTAAAGATATTTATTTATTGGATTTAACTCCATATTTCCATATTCTACCCTAAAGTTGCTATTTCTTTTTTTAAATTATTTTTATGGTTGTAGAATTTTTTAACTTGTATTCTATTCTATTTTATTTTTAAATTAATGTTTATTGGATTATAGTTGATTAACAGTGTGGTGTTTGTTTCTGCTGTAGAGCAAAGGGAATCTGTTATACATATACATATATCCACTCTTTTATATATTCTATTCTCATTAAAGGTCATTAGAGAGTATTGAGTGCACTTCCCTGTGCTATGCAGTAGGTTATTATCAGTTATCTATTTTATATATAGTAGAAAGTATATGTCAATCCCAATCTCCCAATTTGCTACTTCTTAATTTATGGATTTTGGTAGTAATTTATTGACTTCTTATTATGATAGATGAGTGTGCTATGTCACATGTGACACCCAGTTGGACATCCAATTACTTCACTTAGATGAAGGTGGAAATGGCTTGGTGGGAGCATGAGGGGTGGAAACTCGGAAGCTCCAGGATCATGACGAGTTGCAGCAGGGATAGGGGAGGATGGGGGCATCAGCTGATTCTTCTATATGCTAGGGAATACAGCTGGACCTGGATACAAAACAGGCTCTTCATATTGACCAGGCCCAGAGGACAACACCCAGCTGAAGGACAAAGTGGAGCATAGAAGGCCGGCCACCCTGTGCCTTTGGATTGGAGAATTTAACTCATTTACACGTAAGCTGTGTGGCTGACAGGATCTTGGTGCTCTGGCCTGGTGTCAGGCCTGAGCCTCTGAGGTGGGAGAGCTGAGTTCAGGATATTGGACCAATAGAGATTTCCAGCCCCATGTAATATCAATCGGCCAGAGCTCTCCCAGACATCTCCATCTCAGTGAAGCCCAGATCCACTCAACGACCAGCACATTTCAGTGCTGGACACCCCATGCCAAACACCTAGCAAGAGAGGAACACAGGCCCACCCATTAGTAGAGAGGCTGCCTAAAATCATACTAAGTTCACAGACACCCCAAAACACAGCACCAGACGTGGTGCTGCCCACCAGAAGGACAGGAATCCATCCTCATCCACAAAAACACAGTCACCAGTCCCCTCCAGCAGGAAACCTACACAACCTACTGAACCAAACTTACCCACTGGGGGCATACACCAAAACAACAGGAACTATGAACCTGCAGCCTGAAAAAAGGAGACCCCAAGCACAATAAGTTAAGCAAAATGTGAAGATAGAGAAATACATAACATAGGAAGGAGCAAAGTAAAAATGCACCACACCAAACAAATGAAGAGGAAATAGGCAGTCTACCTGAAAAAAAAATCAGAATAATGACAGGAAAGATGATCCAGAATCTTAGAAATAGAATGGAGAAAAAGCAAGAAATGTTTAACAAGGGCCTAGAAGAACTAAAGAGCAAACAAACAATGATGAACAACACAATAAATGAAATTAAAAATTCTCTCAAAGGAATCAATAGCAGAGTAACTGAGGCAGAAGAACAGATAAGTGACCTGAACAGATAAAATAGTGGAAATAACCCCTTCAGGTCAGAATAAAGAAAAAAGAATGAAAAGAATTGAGGGCTGTCTCAGAGACCTCTGGGACAATGCTAAACACATAAACATCAAATTATAGGGGTCCCAGAAGAAGAAGAGATAAAGAAAGGGATTGAGAAAATATTCGAAGAGATTATAGTTGAATACTTCCCTAATATGGGAAAGGAAATAGTCAATCAACTCCAGGAAACACAGAGAGACCCATACAGGATAAATCCAAGGAGAAACACACCAGGACACATATTAATCAAACTATAAAAAATTAAATACGAAGAAAAAATATTAAAAGCAGCAAGGGAAAAAACAACAAATAACATATAAGGGAATCCCCTTAAGGTTAACAGCTGATCTTTCAGCAGAAACTCTGCAAGCCAGAAGGGAGTGGCAGGACATATTTAAAGTGATGAAAGGGGAAAACCTAAAACCAAGATTACTCTATACAGCAAGGATCTCATTCAGCTTTGATGGAGAAATTAAAAGTTTTAAAGACAAGCAAAAGTTAAGAGAATTCAGCACCACCAAACCAGCTTTACAACAAATGCTAAAGGAACTTCTCTAGGCAGGAAACACAAGGGAAATAAAAGACCTACAATAACAAACCCAAAACAATTAAGAAAATGGAAATAGGAACATACATATCAATAATCATCTTAAATGTAAATGGATTAAATGCTCCAACCAAAAGACATAGACTGGCTGAATGGATACAAAAGCAAGAACTGTATATATGCTGTCTACAAGAGACCAACTTCAGACCTAGGGACACATACAGACTGAAAGTGGGGGATGGAAAAAGTTATTCCATGAAAACAGAAATCAGAAGAAAGCTGGGGTAGCAATTCTCATATCAGACAAAATAGACTTTAAAATAAAGACTATGAGAAGAGATAAAGAAGGAGACTACAAAATGATCAAGGGATCAATCCAAGTAGAAGATATAACGGTTGTAAATATTTATGCCCACAACATAGGAGCACCTCAATACATACGGCAAATTCTAACAAGCATAAAAGGGGAAATCGACAGTAACACTGTCAATTAATAATAATAATAGGAGGGGACTTTATCACCCCACTTTCACCTGTGGACAGATCATCCAAAGTGAAAATAAATAAGGAAACACAAGCTCTAAATGACATGCTAAACAAGATGAACTTAAGTGATATTTATAGGATATTTCATCCAAAAACAACAGAATACACTTTCTTCTCAAGTGCTCATGGAACATTCTCCAGGGTAGATCATATCTTGGATCACAAATCGAGCCTTGGTAAATTTAAGAAAATTTAATTGCATCAAGTATCTTTTCTGACCACAACACTATGACTCTAGATATCAGTTACAGAAAAAAAAATGTAAAAAATACAAACACATGGAGGCTAAACAATGCAGTACTAAATAAACAAGAGATCACTTAAGAAATCAAAGAGGAAATTTAAAAAAACCTAGAAACAAATGACAGTGAAAACACAATGACCCAAAACCTATGGGATGCAGCAAAAGGAGTTTTGAGTGGGAAGTTTATAGCAATACATCCTACCTCAAGAAACAAGAAAAATCCCAAATAAACAACCTAACATTACACCTAAAGCAATTAGAGAAAGAGTAACAAAAAAACCCCAAAGTTAGCAGAAGGAAAGAAATGATCAACATCAGATCAGAAATAAATGAAAAAGAAATGAAGGATACAATGGCAAAGATCAATAAAACTAAAAGCTGGCTCTTTGAGAAGATAAACCAGATTGATAAACCATTACCCAGGCTCATCAAGAAAAAAAGGGAGAAGACTCAAATCAATAGAATTAGAAATGAAAAAGGGAAAGTAACAACTGACTCTGCAGAAATACAAAGGATCATGAGAGATTACTACAAGCAACTATATGCCAAAAAAATGGACAATCTGGAAGAAATGGGAAAATTCTTAGAAAAGCACAACCTTCTGAGACTGAACCAGGAAGAAATAGAAAATAAGAACAGACCAATCACAAGCACTGAAATTGAAACTGTGATTAAAAATCTTCCAACAAACAAAAGCCCAGGACCAGATGGCTTCACTAGAGAAGAGCTAACACCTATTCATCTCAAACTCTTCCAAAATATAACAGAGGGAGGAACACTCCTGAACTCATTCTACGAGGCCACCATCACCCTGATACCAAAACCAGACAAAGATGTCACAAAACAGGAAAACTACAGGCCAATATCACTGATGAACATAGATGCAAAAATCCTCAACTAAATACTAGCAAACTGAATCCAACAGCAAATTAAAAGGATCATAAATCAAGATCTAGTTAGGTTTATCCCACTAGCGTGCAAGGATTCATCAATAGATGAAAATCAATCAGTGTGATACACTATATTAACAAATTGAAGGAGAAAAAACATATGATAATCTCAATAGAAGGAGAAACATCTTTCAGTAAAATTCAACACCCATTTATGATAAAAACCCTCCAGAACGTAGGCATAGAGGGAATTACCTCTAAATAATAAAGGCCATATAAATAAGCCCACAGCCAACATCATCCTCAATGGTGAAAATTTGAAACAGTTTTCACTAAGATAATGAAGAACACAAGGTTGCCCACTTCTCACAACTATTATTCAACATAGTTTTGGAATTCTTAGCCACAGCAATCAGAGATAAAAAAGAAATCAAGGAATCCAAATTGGAAAAGAAGAAGTAAAACTGTCACGGTTTGCAGATGACATGATACCATACATAAAAATCCTTAAGATGCTATGAGAAAACTACTAGAGCTAATCCATGAATTCGGTAAAGTAGCAGGATACAAAATTAATGCACAGAAATCTCTTGCATTCCTATACACTAATGGTGAAAAATCTGAAAGAGAAATTAAGGAAACACTCCCATTTACCACTGCAGCCAAAAGAATCAAATACCTAGGAATAAACCTACCTAAGGAGACAAAAGACCTGTATGCAGAAAACTATAAGATACTGATGAAAGAAATTAAAGATGATACAAACAGATGGAGAGATATACCATGTTTCTGGATTGGAAGAATCAATGTTGTGAAATTGACTATACTACCCAAAGCAATCTACAGATTCAGTGCAATTCCTATCAAACTGCCAAAGGCATTTTTCACAGAACTAGAACAAAAAATTGCACAATTTGTATGGAAACACATAAGACCCCGAATAGCCCAAACAATCTTGAGAAAGAAAAACGGAGCTGGAGGAATCAGGCTCCCTGACTTCAGACTATACTACAAAGCTACAGTAATCAAGACAGTATGATACTGGCACAAAAACAGAAATGTAGACCAATGGAACAGGATAGAAAGCCCAGAGATAAACCCGTGCACCTATGGTCACCTTATCTTTGATAAAGGAGGCAAGAATATACAGTGGAGAAAAGAAAATCTCTTCAATAAGTTGTGCTGAGAAAACTGCACAGCTACATGTAAAAGAATGAAATTATAACACTCCTTAATACTGTATACAAAAATAAACTCAAAATGGATTAAAGACCTAAACGTAAGGACAGACACTATGAAATTCTTAGAGGAAATCATAGGCAGAACACTCTATGACATAAATCACAGCAAGATCCTTTTTGACCCACCTCCTAAAGAAATGGAAACAAAAACAAAAATAAACAAATGGTATCTAATGAAACTTAAAACCTTTTGCACAACAAAGGAAACCATAAGGAAGACGAAAAGACTACCCTCAGAATGGGAAAAAAATATTTGCTAACAAAGCAACTGACAAGGGATTAACCTCCATAATATACAAGCAGCTCATGCAGCTCAATATCAAAGTAACAAACAACCCAGTCTAAAGATGGTCAGAAGACATAAATAGACATTTCTCCAAAGAAGATATACAGATTGCCAACAAACACAATAAAGGATGCTCAAAATCACTAATTGTTAGAGAAATGTAAATCAAAACTACAAGGAGGTACCACCTCACACCGTCAGAATGGCCATCATCAAAATACGTACAAACAATAAATTCTGCAGAGGGTGTGGAGAAAAGGGAGCCCTCTTGGACTGTTGGTGGGAATGTAAATTGATACAGCCACTATGGAGAACAGTATGGAGGTTCCTCAAAAAACTAAAAATAGAACTACCATATGACACAGCAATCCCACTACTAGCCATATACCCTTAGAAAACCATAATTCAAAAAGAGTCATGTACCACAATGTTCATTGCTGCTCTATTTACAATAGCCAGGACATGGAAGCAACCTAAGTGTCCATCAACAGATGAATGGATAAAGAAGATATGGCACATATATACAATGGAATATTACTCAGCCATAATGAAACAAAATTGAGTTATTAGTAGTGAAGTGATTGGACCTAGAGTCTGTCTTACAGAGTGAAGTCAGAAAGAGAAAAACAAATACCATATGGTAACACATATATATGTAATCTAAAAGGAAAAATTGGTTTTTCAGAACCTCAGGACAGGACAGGAATAAAGATGCAGATGTAGAGAATGGACTTGAGGACACAGAGAGGGGGAAGGGTAAGCTGGGATGAAGTGAGAGAGTGGCATGAACATATATACACTACCAAATGTAAAATAGATAGCTAGTGGTTAGCAGCCGCATACACAGGGAGATCAGCTTGGTGCCTTGTGACCACCTAGAGGGGTGGGAGGGAGGTGCAAGAGGGAGAAGATATGGGGATATATGTATACGTATAACTGATTCACTTTTTTACACAGCAGGAAGTAACACAACATTGTAAAACTATTATACTGCAATAAAGATGTCAAAAATAACCCCCCACCAATGTAATATGTAAACCTTGGTTGGGCCCTGGACTAAATAAATAACTAGCTGTATAAGAGAAAAAAAAAAAAGGAAAAAAAGAAATGGCTGGGTGGGTTTCTAATGAAGCTTCCTTAAAAAGGTGGTGAGTCACTCAGCAGGCACTACTTCCATTTCCCTGTAAATCATTTCTTCTTCTGGGAAGAAGGAAATGGCGACTTTTTTTGTGATAATGAAATGACCCAAGGAAGGTATAAGATGTCGGCAGAATAATAGCCCAGAATAGTCCCCAAGAATGTCCATGTCCTAATCCTTAGAACTTGTGAATATGTTGCTTACATGACAAAAAAAATCTTTGTCAGTGTGATTTGGGTTATGGACCCTGAGATGGGCCTCTGCAATCCACTTCTGTTCCCATATGATAAAACACATCATCCAGAGAATGTTCTACCACAGCCCCCAGTCTTGTCAGTGGCAAATAACATGTCGGAGGATACTTGAAGCACAGTTTAAAATTAATGAAATCCATGTAGCACTTATGCAGTGAGATGGCTGGAAAGTAAATCCTCTCAAAAATATTTGTAAGCCACACCTGCATTGACACCATTTTTATAAAATATTATCTCACTAAGGGGACTTCACTTTAGACTATTCTATGCTTTATTCACAAACTTTTTTTTTTTCCCACAAAGTACAAATAGCTGTTGAACTTCAGGCAGTGACTGGCTGTCTGTGTGTCTTCAAGAAAATTGATCTAAAATCTCAGGACATCTCCCTGTGGATATCCAGAAGAGAAATGTTTACCAATGGACTGCTGGAACTTGGTTCCATTTTTGCTCTGGCAATATTAGCTTGGCTGGCTCTGAAGATGGAGGAAGGGGGTCAAGGAACGTGGGTGGTCCCTAAAAGCTGAGAATGGCAAGGAAACAGATTCTCTTCTAATGCCTCAGTAAGAAATGCAATCCCACTGACACCTTGATTTTATCTAAGACTCATGTTGGATATCTGACCTACAGGACTATAAGATTTGTATTGTTTAGCCACTTCATTTGTTGTAATTTGCTATGACAAAAAATAAAGTTAGGGCTTCCCTGGTGGCACAGTGACTGAGAGTCCACCTGCCGATGCAGGGGACGTGGGTTCATGCCCTGGTCTGGGAGGATCCCGCGTGCCGCGGAGCAACTAGGCCCGTGAGCCCTGGCCGCTGAGCCTGCGCGTCCGGAGCCTGTGCTCCACAACAGGAGGGGCCACAACAGTGAGGGGCCCGCGTACCGCAAAAAAAAAAAAAAAAAAAAGGAAATCCAAATGGGAGACTATGTAGCCTAGCCGTGAACCCATATATTTCTAGTTTTTACCTATTTCACCAAGTTTCTTCTATATTTATCTTCAGTAAGATTCTTAGATTTACCCACAAAATCTTGTTTAACCTACAATAGACAAAGAGAAACTTTGGCTGACTTAATTTCATTCATTTTATTTTTTCAAATTATTAATTTTGAAAGGCCAGGACTGTATCTTAAGCTCTAAGGGCTTTAGGCAATGGCTCATGTGGGAGAAGTAGATGGAATAGTTCCTAGCTCATTCTTTAATTTGCATACAGGAAGAACTAGTGCTGTCATTGAATCACTTTCCAAGAGTTCAGGATTAGCTAACAAAGTCATGTTGCCTCTTCATACCTGGCACTGGAGTGAGATTTGCAAACATAGTTAAAATCGTTTGTAAATATCCTTTTTCAGAGTACCTCTAATGTTCAGAGAGGTGAGGATTTCTCTTTGCTTCTTTTTTTTTTGCGGTACGCGGGCCTCTCATTGTTGTGGCCTCTCCCATTTTGGAGCACAGGCTCTGGACGTGCAGGCTCAGTGGCCATGGCTCACGGGCCCAGCCACTCCGCGGCATGTGGGATCTTCCCGGATCGGGGCACGAACCCGTGTCCCCTGCATTGGCAGGCGGACTCTCAACCACTGCGCCACCAGGGAAGCCCTGCTTGTTTTTTTGTGTGTGTGTGTTTTGCCTGTCTGTGTTTAGTAGCAATAACTGACATAGTATACCACTGAATGACAAATATACAAAAGTAAATTATAAAATTCGTATAATATAAAATTTATATAAAATACAAATTATAAATGCAAAAGAAGATATTTCTTTTTCCTACTATAATTCCCAGGCATTCTGAAGATGAATAGTTATTATTTAATCTTTGATTTATGAGCCGTGACAAAGAACCAATACATTTTATATTTAAGAAGAAAAGGGAGACAAAAAGATTCTCAGTCACTGAATTTGCATTTACCTCACAAATTTGGGTTGCTATAGTTGAGTAACATATACCTAGTGTATTTTGGAAGGAAATGGCACATAAGATTTATTAAATTTGCAGTTTTCTCTGTGTTCAGATGTAGTTGCCCTAAACCATTTTTCCCTGTAGCACGGTACAAATGTGCTTTCCTTTTCTATATGACAGGGCAAATGCGGTAAAAATTTTTGGTGTTTTTTTTTTTTTTTTTTAAACATCTTTATTGGAGTATAATTGCTTTACAATGGTGTGTTAGTTTCTGCTTTATAACAAAGTGAATCAGCTATACATATACATACATCGCCATATCCCCTCCTTCTTGTGTTTCCCTCCCACCCTCCCTATCCCATCCTTCTAGGTGGTCACAAAACACTGAGTGGATCTCCCTGTGCTATGCGGCTGCTTCCCACTAGCTATCTATTTACATTTGGTAGTATATATAAATCCATGCCACTCTCTCACTTTTTTCCAGCTTACCCTTCCCCCTCCCTGTGTCTTCAAGTCCATTCCCTACATCTGTGTCTTTATTCCTGTCTTGCCCCTAGGTTCTTCAGAACTTTTTTTTTTTTTTTTTTTTTTTAGATTCCATATATATGTGTTAGCATATGGTATTTATTTTTCTCTTTCTGACTTAATTCTCTCTGTATGATAGTCTCTATGTCCATCCACCTCACTACAAATAACTCAATTTCGTTTCTTTTTATGGCTGAGTAATATTCCATTGTATATATGTGCCACATCTTCTTTATCCATTCATCTGTCGATGGACACTTAGGTTGCTTCCATGCCCTGGCTATTGTAAATAGTGCTGCAATGAACATTGTGGTACATGACTCTTTTTGAATTATGGTTTTCTCGGGGTATATGCCCAGTAGTGGGATTGCTGGGTTGTATGGTAGTTCTATTTTTCATTTTTTAAGGAACCCCCATACTGTTCTCCGTAGTGGTTGTATCAATTTACATTCCCACTAACAGTGCAAGAGGGTTCCCTTTTCTCCACACCCTGTCCAACATTTATTGTTTGTAGATTTTTTGATGATGGCCATTCTGACTGGTATGAGGTGATACTTCATTGTAGTTTTGATTTGCATTTCTCTAATGATTAGTGATGTTGAGCAGCCTTTCATGTGTTTGTTGGCAATCTATATATCTTCTTTGCAGAAATGTCTATTAGGTCTTCTGCCCATTTTTGGATTGGTTTTTTTTTTTTTTTTGATATTGAGTTGCATGAGATGCTTGTATATCTTGGAGATTAATCCTTTGTAAGTTGCTTCATTTGCAAATATTTTCTCCCATTCTGTGGGCTGTCTTTTTGCAAGAATATACAATGGAGAAAAGACAGTCTCTTCAATAAGTGGTGCTGGGAAAACTGGACAGCTACATGTAAAAGAATGAAATTAGAACACTCCCTAACACCATGCACAAAAATAAACTCAAAATGGATTAAAAACCTAAATGTAAGGCCAGACACTATAAAACTCTTAGAGGAAAACATAGGCAGAACACTCTATGACATAAATCACAGCAAGATCCTTTTTGACCCACATCCTAGAGAAATGGAAATAAAAAGAAAAGTAAACAAATGGGACCTAATGAAACTTAAAAGCTTTTGCAAAGCAAAGGAAGCCATAAAAAAGATGAAAAGACAACCCTCAGAATGGGAGAAAATATTTGCAAATTTTTGGTGTTTTGAATGGAATTTATTAATAGTATTTCTATATACCTTTTGTTATGGTATGATCTGAATACATTTTCTGAAAAGATATTATTTTATCCTTTATCAAGTAGATGAAGACCAAGACTCATTATTATTAAGATGCTTGTAAACAGTTAATTTGAATTTATGAAATTAAATAATAACATTAAATTAAACCATATATTTGTATATAATAGTTATAATATATCTAAATGAGGAAATATATTTATAATATTTTCTCATCGCAAAAATCTTCCTTTCTTATCTACAAAACAAAATGTAAATTCCTTTTTGTCTTTTTTTTTTTGTGGTACGTGGGCCTCTCACTGTTGTGGCCTCTCCTGTTGTAGAACACAGGCTCTGGATGCGCAGGCTCAGCGGCCATGGCTCATGGGCCCAGCCGCTCCGCGGCATGTGGGAATCTTCCCGGACTGGGGCATGAACCCGTATCCCCTGCATCAGCAGGCAGACTCTCAACCACTGCGCCATCAGGGAAGCCCTTCTCTCTTTTATAATCTATCTAGTGAATAGCAATATTTCATATGTCTTTATCATGGAACTATTTTTATATTATAGAAAAATAATTCTATGTCAAGAAAACAAAATTATTAGTTGACATATAAACTAGAATTTAAGACTATATAAATCACCCCTTTCTCTTTGTCAATTAAATATTATATTCTAAAGTTATTTAGCAATTCTTTGTCAATGTAATTTAAAGTATGGGTTATATCTCTGAATCTTCAAATGTCTCTCCTAATATTTAAAATATATTCATTCATTAAACTTAATAGTAAGTACAGAATATTTTACTGATATAATTAGGTATGTTGGTGTTATGGGTTGAATTTTTGAACCCACTAAAAGTTATGTGGAAGTCCTAACCCCATGTTTCCCAGAATGCCACCTTATTTGGAAATTGAGTTGTTCTAGATGTAATTAGTTAAGACGAGATCATACTGCAGTAAGGTGGGCCCCAACTCCAGTATGACTGGTGAACTTATAAGAAGGCTATCTGAAGACAGAGACAAAGAGAGAATACTGGCTACAAGGAAGGCAAAGGTTGAAGTTAAGCAGCTGAAAGACAGGGAACAGTGAAGATTGCTGGCAAACCACCTGAAGCTAGGAAGAGACAAGGAAGAATTCCTCTGAAAGATTTGGAGGGAAGTTAGATCTGCCAGTATCTTGATTTTGGACTTCTAGAGACAATACATTTCTGTTGTGTTAAATCATCCTGTTTTTGGTACTTTGTTATGGCTAGATTCAAATATCAATTCTTGAATCTAGATAAAAGCAATTATTTTCTTAGCCCTTAGAAATAATATTTATAATTTGTAGTGAATAATTAATTACTAAATAACTATCTCATTGCCTATAATTTCCTTGAATAAAAAGGAATAGGGTATAATGGACAGAGTGCTCATGCAAGAATCAAGAAACTGAGTCTATGGAATTTACTCTGTTTATTACTTGTGGAAAGACCTTTCTTCTCCCTGGGCTGCTGTTTCTCCATTCTCCAAATAAGGACAATATCTCTCTGTGTACTTTAAATAAGTCAATTTGAATATTAAACAAAGCCATATTTGCCAATTATTCAAAAATTAAAAGCACGTGTCAGCTTAAGGAAATACCTTTATATATGCTTCCACTCTGCATAAGCATGTTAGTGTTCAGATACTGTGCTATTTAATTATTCTTGCTTCAGGGCTAAATTCATTAAACATGAGTCAAAACAGGTTTAGTACCATCTACGATCTTTTGTACTCCATTAATTGTGAATCCTGCTGATTATTTATATTTCTTTAACTTCCTACTGCTAAGACATTTCTTTCTCAAAAATGTAAAAAGAAATCTCAGATCTTGCTATATGAAACTCAGAATTTTCTCCTTAACTCTGAACCTCAAAATGTGTATATTTCATAGATTTCTCAGTAAAACATGTCCAAATTAAAATTTATAAATTTTTCTTTCAAATATTCTCTACCCCTCTAAGTTCAGAAGATGCCTCAACTATCTACCAGATTCTTAGAAACCTGGCTTTCAATTCTGAACTCTTTTCACTTGTTACTCAAATCTATTTGCTTCCCCAGTGTCTAGCCCTACCTATGAATCCCCACAATATTGCTCCAATCCATCTGCTTATCTTATCTCTCCTGTCATAATTTTAATTTTGAGCTCATCATATCTTGACAATTTTCTCTTACAACGTCTGATAACATTTCTAATCCATCCTCCACATTGACACCAGAGCTCTTTTAAATTGCCAGTTTGGCTATATTGACACTTGCTCTTTTGGCTTTATTTCTGGTTGTACTTTAAATTGACTTATTTAAAGTACACAGAGAGATACTGTCCTTATTTGGAGAATGGAGAAACAGCAGCCCAGAGAGAAGAAATGTCTTTCCACAAAGAACGAACAGAGCAAATTCCACAGGCACAGTAATGAGCAGTTGCATGTAGGCTCCTCCTGCCTGCTCTGTGGCACTAGTAGTGCCTCTACATTTGTGCTTTCTAAAAGTCACTTATTTTCTGCTATAAAAAAAAAATTGATGACCCTTTTGGGGATGCCTGCTAGGCACTTCTATGTGTACAACCAAAAAATTAAGAAGATATTAATGCAAACTGGGGCATCCTCAGTCAATGAGGGAGCAAATAGATAAACAGCTGCTGATAAACATAGATAAATTCACCTTTAAACATACACAAACACACACACGTGCATACACAATAATTCCTCAGGCAAGCCAACAAGAGTAGACTATTCAGTTTTCAAATAATATGTCATCTTGCATAAGTCTCTGTGGTGCTGAAGCAATGCTCCTCGCAGTGATATTCTTCCTTGTTTTTCTATCTATACTCATCATTCAGTGCATGCTCTGTTTTGGAGGATGAACCAAACTCTCCATTTTTCTCTACCTTCTAATACCTGAAGTATGACTATAAATAAGGGTGATTTTTAAATATTATATATTTTTATATTTTATATATATTGTTTTTATATTTTTAAATATTTATACTTTCCATCAATCATTATTTTCCTATTCTCACTGGATGTTCTCTTATCTCAAAAATCTGTACTCCTCAATTGGTTTCAGTAAATTTTGTTTAGAAACAAAAGTCTAGAAGGCCCATCACAAATCTTTCACAAGGCAAGCAGAGCAGTACCTACAAGAAAAGAAATAGCAGAAATGTAGGGAGGAATCATAAATGAATATCTCAAAAATTATCTTGACATAAAAATATTCTCTTAGAAAGGGAATATTTCAATTCCCTTTTCTCTACTGAGTTATTTGCTATTTGAAAAATTCAACTTAGAGATGCAGAGTACGGTATGGAAGGCAGATATCGTTAGGAAGATGAACGAATATAATCTTTTCTCTCTCCACTTCAGATCATTTGAAAACAAAAAGAGATGCATCTGTTTAGACGTATAAGCCAAATATGACCTCTGAAATTCACTTCTTTGCATAGGAGAATTGTCTACAAAGTCAAATACTAGTTAGGTTTAGAATCATAAGATTAAACTTAGAATACCTTAAAGCAAGTTTTAGCATTTGCTTTTGGCCTTTAACTTATTTCCTTAATTCAAATCCAACAACACATTCAGCATATTAAACTAAATGGTTTTCCCCCAATACACCTATATAATTCTTCTGTATAGTTTCTCATTAACTTTTAAAATAGAAATCTGATTTGTAGGCTAAATGAATTCAATTCTGATTTTATTATTATCGTATGTCTGTTTTATGGTACACACAATATAAAAATAGCACATCCTTCTATATGTCTGGAAGTGTTCTTCTCTCTAATCAAAGATGTTTATAAGAGTGGCAGTGGAGTATATACAGTTCTTCAAAATGATTGTACCATTCTTCACTGAAATAAAAACTATCTCTGTGCCAATCTTCTTTGGTCTAAAAGACATAAATTTTTAATGCTCTTTTCTTTTAAACCCATTATGCTTTAAAGATTACAGTTGACCCTTGAACAACACAGGGCGTGGGTGGGTTTAGGGGTGACAACCCAGTAAAAAATCCATCTATAACTTTATAGTCAGCCCTCAGAATCTGAGGTTCTGCATGCTCAGATTCAACCAACCATGTATTACATTGTACTGTAGTACTTGGTTACTGAAAAAAAAAAATCCGTGTATAACCACCCGGTTAAAACCCACAGGTCAACTGTCTTCAAAATTCATGAGGTGAAAGGCATAAGGGTTGCTGCCTTCTCTAGGTTTAATATTTCACACCCATTCAGTTTTCCTGAAAAGAGCACTCACTGCCCATATTGTAAAGATATGCTTTACTGTCTCATGTAAATAATTGAAAAATGTATACACCTTATTTAAATTTGGGGTATATGCAAATTACACTAAAAGCTTGCCCCCACCGCTCTCTTATTTAACATTTATTGGATATCTTGTTATTTTCAAAATACTGAGGTATATTATTTTGGAGAAACAATGATAAATCAGACACTGGACCATTGAAATGGTGCAGATAAAATAATATAGATGTTTATAGGGATAACATGGGTGAACCAGAGAAATCTAGTTTTGAATTTGATCATTTGGAGGTAAGAAACAGAAGAACCTTTTACATGTAGGGGAACCTACAGAGCCAAGGCCAAGAAGATAGAAAGAACCATACATGAAACAGTATGTTTTGGACAAGTGGAGGCTTTGTAGAGACGGGTAGTGAAATATGACATTTAAAAAGAATATTAGGCTTAGACCATGGAATTACCCAAGGCCAGTTTTAGCAAAATACTGACATGAGCAGAATTAATAGGACTAACCTTAAGATGAATTAAGATAAGGAGATTCTGTGAGGCGAATAAACTAGTCATTTGTCCAACATTCATTTAATACAAACTATCTACAAAGTATTGGTAAGCACCACAGAATTAAGATAATAGAAAAAATATATATATCCTTGCTTCAAAACTTGCAAACTGTTGGGGAGACAAGTTAACCATTAAAAATAAAACCATATGGGAATAAATAAAATTTAGAAATACTAAACTTTTGCTTTGGCTCTAGTGATTAATAAAATCAAAGTGTAGTTTTATGATAAAGAGCATGAATCCTGGAGTCAGGCAACCTGGGTGTGAAATGGCCCTCCATCTCCTAGCTGTGTGACTTTAGGCCATTTACTCTCTCTGTGACTAAGTATTTCATCTATTAAATGGGGAGAAGAGTAGCTAAAACCTATTTCATTAGTTAGATATGAGAATTAATTAGATAAATATATAAAACATTTAGTAAATCATGTGGCATATTTTAAACACTCAAGACATGGTGGCAGAGAAGAAATCAGGGTTGACTTTCATGGTAACACCTGAGACTGGGAATACTGAGTAAGAATAGTTAACTCATAATTATTTCAGGGTAGGATACAGCTCTAGGAAGACTTTATGAAAACACAGGATCTGTAACTTATGTGAGTCCATCTAATACATATAGACAAAGAAGAGAATGAGAATCCAGGCAAGGTTATATCAGAGTCTTATTTAATTCTGCAAAGATACAAGACACTATTGCATTTGTTAAAAATGTGGAATGCCATGATTTCACTTATATTTGGAAAGAGATCCTCTGTGATGGATAATTTAAATAAATGATAGAGGAGCCATTAATTAAGTCAATAGGGTTGAAACTGCAAGATTCAGGTAAGGATAGTGGAAGTATGAAATAGGACAGTTTTCATGGGGTAGGAAATGTAGCTTAGACAGAGGGGATCTTCTAGAGCTAGAGTCTTCAGTACATGATAATTGATTAATTGTGAAAACTGATTCAAAGAAGGAAGAGTAAGGAATAACTCCAAAGTTTTCAGTCAGTTGGTATGGATGAATTGAAAAACAAGAGATGTAGGATATACGTGTGGCACAGAATATTGAGGAAGAAAGATGAGCCTTTTAGGGTTGAACATACAAACAATAAAGCTCTGCCAGAGCATAAAGGTGTATTGCCTGATGGAAGAGGAGGAATATATATATATATATATATATATATATATATATACCTTGATAGGAGGTGGCCCCTGGACAAAGACAGCTTGTGAAAAAAGAAAGAGAAAAAGAACCAGGAAACTCATAGAGGAAAAGAACAACCCTGAAGCTACCACATCTAAAGTCTTGCTACTTTTAGATTCCCTGTTAAGTTTATATAATAAATTTTGTTATTGTTTAATATTATTTTGAATTGGAGTTTCTGTTACTTGCAGCCAAATCTGTCCTATGTACAAATAGAAGTCAGTGGATTTAACATGTCATTAGATATTTTGGTACATATTCCATGACTCTTTATTAGCTTAATCTAGTTTGTATAAAATGTGCTCTATAATTCCTATGTTTGTATAACCAAGAATTTCTCAACCTCAGTGAAATTGATATTTATATGAATTATAAATATCAATAATTGCCTGTGTTTCCACACACACACACACACTTGCCCCTGGACCTGACAACAGAGAAAAATGTCTGTACATATTGTCAAATGTCCCTTGGGTGGAGGGGGGTTCAAAATCACCCTAGTGGAAAACCACTGGTCTAACCATATATTAGTTCTGATGTTGATAAGATTATAAATCCAATTCAATACCAATTTATTGAGCTTTTACTACATGTCTTCCCTGAATCTAGAGGCTACTGTTATATAAGTAAGACATGGACCTTGGCCTCAAGGATCTACTTATCCAGACATACAATTATTCATTGTATCTTTACAATAATTAGCTTCAAGCTTCTGCCAAATATTTACAAACCTGAAAAGTGTTGCTCTCATTCTACCAAGAAGAAAAAACTGGATAAAGTACACGATTATATTTTTCTTAAATCCAACAGAATCTAAGGTCACAGAGAAAGCTAGCCTGAAACACAAGGAAAGATGGGGCAAGGGCACTAGTTCACCTGTGGCAAAAGGGATAGACAAAGATTGCATACATGCAGGTAAGAAGACTTCCACTACAATTTTAACATATTGCTAAAGTCTGAGTGATGGTTAGCATGTAAACATAGAACACTGGGAGCAGCATATAAACTTGCAAGTTCCACTTCACAACCTCCCTGTGTTGTGAATGAGCAATATTGGGGACAGGATAAAGAGCAGAGAAATCCTTCCTTAGTAGTTCAGGCTTGGAGGAGGGAAGCTGCCATAGCTACAGGAAAGCACAAAGATCCACCCAGTCCATTCTTCCCTAAAGAGCTAAAGACTGAAGCCGCTAGGGGATGAGCTCAGACAAATAGAATTCTCCTCTCACTGGAGGAAAGGAAGAATAAACCAAGAAAACCTGAAACCTGAGAACCAGGGATGCAGGACCTACCTAAAAATAAGGCTGAACCAGGAAAAGAGATAACCCTCCCTGTCTCCCACCATTATATCAGTGAAGGAAAACAGCAATAAACAAGTACCTACTAGGGATCATGGAGAGACCTTCTCTGAGATGCAGGAACAGAGGGAAGGCCTAAAGCTGAGGGTAGAGCTGGCACATTGAGGAGAAGCCACTGACAAACCAACCAAAAGTCTAAGCACAAGATAATACCAGATAAATTTGAAGCTGGTGGTGCACTAAAAGTATCTATAGCAAAAGTAATACCCAAATTGTGCACGGTTCCAGACAACATTGATTCATCTCCCCCATTAAAGGCCTAGTAGAAAAAAAAAAGGCATGCCCATTTCCAGTCACAAATACTCTTTCCCTCAGTCTCTGTTGTTCTACGCACTATGTTTGACATGCAATTAAAATTTATGAGATATACAAAAGAGTAAGGTCATAAAAAAAACAAGAAACAAAGCATTCTACAGAAGATTCAGAGATGATTTAGATGTTGAAATTATAAATTAAGGAATTTAAGAAAAACTCTCAAATTAGTATGTTTATAGAAAAAGTGGATGAAATGCATGAAGACATAGGGAATTTCAGCAGAGAGAAAAAACAAGAATGAATCAAGTACTAGAGTTAAAGTAAAAACACAGTAAGAGATATGAAGTATGATGTTGATGGACTCATCATTAGAATCAACACAGCTAAGAAAAGAACAAATGAAATTTTAAGTAGGTCAATAATAATTACACAACTAGAAAAAGAAGAGAAAAAAAACTAGAGCAGAACATCATGAGATGTAGAATAATATAAAATGTGAACATATGCTTAATTGGAATCACAGAATAATAGAGAAATAAGAGGACAAAAGAAAGATTTGAAAAGATTATGGCTAAGGAGTTCCATAAATGTTGAACTGATATTAAACAAAAATTCAAGCTCAGAGAATTTCAAACAGTGAAAACCAAAATCAAACCTAAACAAACAGAAAAAAAAAGAACAACCCACATTTAGAACAGCATACTCAAACTGACAAAGTAATAGTGAGATTTAACTGAAAACATTTAGTACAATACAGAGATGAAGAGAAAAAACATGAAGACCAACAGATGAAAAATAGACACAATAGATATACAAGAAAAAAGAATATACAGCATATTACTTGGCAAAAGCTATGCAAGACAGAAGACAACTTTTTGGAGTTTTTGTTGTTGTTACTATTGTTTGTTTTCTTAAAAAATTTTTTTTTTCCAAACTCAGCTCCAGCACCACCTTTGGCTGAAGGGTGGTGGTCACGGGCTCCAACCTGCAGCTGCTACTGCCCAGTGGAGAGAACTCCTCTGCCCACAGCACCAGGACCCTGGTGGGTGGGCTTCTGCTTCTGCTTCCTGCACCTCTGCAGCCCCTGGTCAGGCTTGTGCATGCCTGGGATGGGCTTCTTTGTTTTTAATGAATTTACACATGCCCATACCATATGGCCTGTGAAAGTTTGCCAGAATTTTGGCTCTATGACCTTTGTCCCATGGTGTTACACTCCTGAATGTTACCTTACAAGACATAAGGAAATTTGAAGATATAATTAAGGTTACTTATCACTTAACTTTAAAGTAGGGAGATTACTTTGGATTGTCCAGGTAGCTAATGTTATTAAACATGAGTTCTTAAAAGCTGAGCTTTCTCCTGGCTGAGGGCAGAAGAGAGGAAGTTAGAGATATTCAAAGCATGAGGAGGACCCAAAATACCTTTGCTGGTTTGAAAATGGAGAGGGCCACATGAAAAACATGAGAACAAACTAATTCTCCCAACATCCTGGAAGTACTTGGAAGCAGATTCTTTCAGAGAGTCTATAAGCAATGTGGAACTGCTGACACCTTGATTTCAGACTTGAGAGACCCTATATATCAATAACACAACATTTCATGTCTGTCTTCAACACTAGAAATCTCTCTCAATCTAGTACCATATGGTTCTGGTTTATAGATCACAATGCCATGATTTATAATAATTAAAATATAAGATTATCAAATATTATCTCATCTTATCCTCTCCTTGTATATAGTCTTTCATCATCTCATAGAAAAGAATGAATTTTGGGGGCCTTTATTTCCACTTTCTAAATTCATATACATTGCTATCTAATATCTTATATTCTGCTAGGTGATTGTAAGTTAATTACTAGATGATTTATTTTAGTATCTTCTCAGGGTTTGAGTTGATTGTTCTATGATTACCCGTGCTATTCCTTTCTTCTTTTGTTTTTTTATAGTTACATGAATTATATTACTTGGACCATTTTTCAGAGAGTTTTATTTTTCAGTGTTTTCCAAAAAATAATATGACTTCACAAAGATAACGTCTGGTAAAATAATTTGACAAATCTAACATCCTTTAATTTCAAAAATTCTCAGAAAATTAGGAATAGAAGAGAATTTCCTCAACATGAAAATGAGTATTTATTAAAAATCTACAACTAACAACATACTCAATGGTGACAGAGTAAAAAATTCCCCCTAGTATCAGGAACAAAAGAAGGATGATTTTCAACATTTTACTGGAAGGTCTGGTTAGAGCAATTAGGCAAGAAAAAGAAATAAAAGATATCCATGTTAGAATGGAAGAAGTAAAATTATCTCTAGTTGCAGATGACATGATTCTATATATAGAAAACCCCAAAGAATAAATAAACACACATACACATGATACACACACACACTCACACAAACTCTGGAACTAATAAATTCAGTAAAGGTGCAATTATAAGATCAAAGCAAAAACTCCAGTTGTATTATATATAATTAACAATTCAGAAAGGAATTAATAATCTGAAAAGGAAATTAAGAAAACAATTCCATTTACAATAGCATCCAAAAGAATAAAATACTTAGAAATAAATTTACTCACCTAAACTAAAGAGTTATACACTGAGATTTATAAACTCCTGGCAAAAGAAATTAAAGAAGACCTAAATAAATGAAAATATATCTCATGTTCATAGATTGTAAGACTTAATGTTAAGATGTCAGTACCACCCAAACTGATGTACAGATTCAATGTAATTCCTATCATGATACCAACAGTCTTTTTCTCAGAAATGAAAAATCCAAACCTCAGACTCAGATGTAATTGCAAAAGCCCCTGAGTAATAAAAAGAAGTCTGGAAAAAGAAGGAAGTTGAAGAAGTTAAACTTCCAGTTTTCAAAATGTACTATGAAACTCAGTAATCAAAGCAATGTAGTCTGAGCATAAGGATAAACATAGAACAATGAAATAGAATTGAGAGTCCAGAAATAAGCCTATACCTCTATGGTCGATTAATTTTCAATAACCAAGACCATTCAGTAGGGCAAAGAATAATCTTTGTCAACAAATGGTACTTTGAAAAATAATTTCAACTTCCATAAAAGAAGTTGCAGCCATACCTCATACTATATACAAAAATTAACCCAAAATGGATCAACAGCATACATATAAGTGCAAAAACCATAAAATTCTTAGAAGAAAACACAGGGGTAAATTTTCATGACTTTGGATTTGGCAGTGGATTCTTAGATATGACACAAAAGCATAAGCAAAAAAGAAAAAAAATGGATAAATTAGATTTCATCAAAATTAAAAACTTTTGTACACCAAAAGACATTATCAAAAGAGTAAAATGGCCACCTACAGAATAAGAGGAAATATCTGCAAAACATATATCTAATAACTCCTAGGTCCCAGAACATATAAAGAACTCTAACAGCTCAACAACAAAAAGAGAAACCACCCAATTAAAAAATGTGCAAAGGACTTGAATAGTCATTTCTATAAAGAAGCTACATAGATTGACCTTCAAGGTGGCGAAGGAGTAAGACATGGGATCACCTTCCTCCCCACAAATACATCAAAAATACATTTACATGTGGAACAACTCCTACAGAACACCTATTGAATGCTGGCAGAAGACCTCAGATTTCCCAAAAGGCAAGAAACTCCCCAAGTACTGGGTAGGGCAAAATAAAAAAGAAAAAAACAGATACAAAAGAATAGAGACGGGACCTGCACCTCAGGGAGGGAGCTGTGAAGGAGGAAAAGTTTCCACACACTAGGAAGCACCTTCACTGGCAGAGATGGGGTGTGGGCGGAGGCGGGAGACTTCAGAGCCACAGAAGAGAGCGCAGTAGCAGGGGTGGGGAGGGCAAAGCAGAGAGATTCCTGCACAGAGGATTGGTGCTGACCAGAACTCACCAACCTGAGAGGCTTGTCTGGTCACCCACCGGGGCAGGTGGGGGCTGGGAGCTGAGGCTTGGGCTTCTGAGGTCAGATCCCAGGGAGAGGACTGGGGTTGGCTGCATGAACACAGCCTGAGGGGGCAAGTGCACCACAGCTAAATGGGAGGGAGTCTGAGAAAATGTCTGGACCTGCCTAAGAGGCAAGAGACAATTGTTTTGGGGAGCACAAGGAGAGGAGATTCAGAACAAGGCCTAAAGGAGCTTCAGAGATGGGCGTGAGCCGCAGCTAACAGCGCAGAAACCAGAGATGGGCTAAGCATTCCATGAAACTCTAAGGCTGCTGCTGAAGCCACCAAGAAGCCTGTGTGCAAGCACAGATCACTAACCACACTTCTTGGGGAGCCTGTGCAGCCCGCCAGCGGAAGGGTCCTGTGATCCAGGGACAACTTCCCCAGGAGAAAACACAGTGTGCCTCAGGCTGTTGCAAAGTCATACTGTCCTCTGCTGCCACAGGCTTGCCCCGCATTCCATACTCCTCCCTCCTCCCAGCCTGAGTGAGCCAGAGACCCCTAATCAGTCGATGCTTTAACCCTGTCATGTCTGGGGAGAGATCAGATGTCAGAGGGCGACCTAAATGCAGAGGTGGAGCCAAATCCAAAGCTGAAGCCCAGGAGCTGTGCAAACAAAGAAGAGAAAAGGAAATTTCTCCCAGCAGCCTCAGGAGCAGCGGATTAAATCTCCACAGTCAACTGAATGTACCCTGCATCTGTGGAATACCTGAATAGACAACGAATCATCCCAAATTGAGGTGGTGGACTTTGGGAGCAACTGTAGACTTGGAGTTTGCTGTATGTGACTGACTAGTTTCTGATTTTTATATTTACCTTAGTATAGTTTTAAAACTTGTTACCATTGGTGGATTTGTTTATTGGTTTGGTTGCTCTCTCCTTTTTTTTTATTACTTAAAAATTACTTTTTATTTTAATAACTTTAATTAATTAATTAATTAATTTTTCTTCCTTTTTTTTTTTCTCCCTTTTCTTCTAACATATGTGGCTGACAGGGTCTTGGTGCTCCAGCTGGGATTCAGGTCTGAGCCTCTGAGATAGGAGAGCTTAGTTCAGGACACTGGACCACCAGGGACCTCCCAGCCCCATGTAATATCAATCGGTAAGAGCTCTCCCAGAAATCTCCTCTCAAAAGAAGACCCAGCTCCACTCAATGACCAGCAAATTCCACTGCTGGACACCCCATGCCAAACGATTACAAAGACAGGAACACAACCCCACCCGTTAGCAGAGAGGCTGCCTAAAATCAGAATAAGTTCACAGACACTCCAAAACACACCACCAGATGTGTTCCTGCCCATCAGAAAGACAACATCCAGCATCATCTACCAGAAAACAAGCACCAGTCTCCTCCACCAGGAAGCCTACACAAGCCACTGAACCAAACTTACCCATTGGGGGCAGACACCAAAACCGACGGGAACTATGAACATGCAGCCTATGAAAAGGAGACCCCAAACACAGTAAGTTAAGCAAAATGAGAAGACAGAGAAATACGCAGCAGATGAAGGAGCAAAGTGAACACCCAGCAGACCAAAAAAATGAAGAGGAAATAGGCAGTCTGTCTGAAAAAGAATTCATAGTAATGACAGTAAAGATCATCTGGAATCTTGAAAATAGAATGAAGAAAATACAAGAAACATTTATCAAGGAGCTAGAAGAACTAAAGAGCAAAAAAACAATGATGAACAATACAATAAATGAAATTTAAAATTCTCTAGAAGGAATCAATAGCAGAATAACTGAGGCAGAAGAACAGAGAAGTGACCTGGAAGATAAAATAGTGGAAAAAACTACCACAGAGTAGAATAAAGAAAAAGAATGAAAAGAATTGAGAACAGTCTCAGAAACCTCTGGGACAACACTAAACGCACCAACATTTGAATTATAGGGGTCCCACAGGAAGAGCAGAAAAAGAAAGGGGCTGAGAAAATATTTGAAGAGATTATAGTTGAAAAATTACCTAATATGGGAAAGAAAATAGTCAATCAAGTCCAGGAAGTTCAGAGAGTCCCATACAGGATAAATCCAAGGAGAAACATGCCAAGACACCTGTTATTCAAACTATCAAAAATAAAATATAAAGAAAAAATATTAAAAGCAACAAGGGAAAAGCAACAAATAACATACAAGGGAATCCCATTAGGTCAAGAGCTGATCTTTCAGCAGAAACTCTGCAAGCCAGAAAGGTGTGGCAGGACATATTTAAAGTGATGAAAGGGAAGAAACTATAACCAAGATTACTCTACCCAGCAAGGATCTCATTCAGATTTGATGGAGAAATTAAAACCTTACAGACAAGCAATAGTTAAGAGAAGTCAGCACCACCAAACCAGCATTACAACAAATGTAAAGGAACTGCTCTAGGCAGGAAACACAGGAGAAGGAAAGACCAACAATAACAAACCCAAAACATTTAAGAAAATGGTAAGAGGAACATACATATCAATGATTACCTTAGAGGTAAATGGATTAAATGCTCCACCAAAAGCCATAAACTGGCTGAATGGATACAAGACCCGTATATATGCTGACTACAAGAGAGCCCCTTCAGACATAGGGACACATACAGACCAAAAGTGAGAGGATGGAAAAAAATATTCCATGCAAATGGAAATCAAAATAAACGTAGAGTAGCAATTCTCATATCAGACAAAATAGACTTCAAAATAAAGACTATTAGACAAAGAAGGACACTACGTAATGACCAAGGGGTCAATCCAAGAGGAAGATATAACAATTGTAAATATATATGCACCTAACATAGGAGCACTTCAGAATATAAGGCAAATGATAACAGCCATAAAAGGGGAAATTGACATTAACACAATCATAGTAGGGGACTTTAACACCCCATTTTCACCAATGGACAGATCATGTAAAAGGAAAATAAATAAGGAAATATAAGCTTTAAATGACACACTAAACAAGATGGACTTAATTGATATTTATAGGACATTCCATCCAAAAACAACAGAATACACTTTCTTCTCAAGTGCTCATGGAACATTCTCCAGGATAGATCATATCTTGGGTCACAAATCAAGCCTTGGTAAATTTAAGAAAATTGAAATCACATCAAGTATCTTTTCCGACCACAATGCTATGAGAATAGATATCAATTACAAGAAAAAGTCTGTAAAAAATACCAAACACGTGGAGGATAAAAAGTACACTACTAAATAACCAAGAGATCACTGAAGAAATCAGAGAGGAAATCAAAAAAATCTACAAACAAATGACAATGAAAACACGATAAACCAAAACCTATGGGATGCAGCAAAAGCAGTTCTAAGGGGGAAGTTTATAACAATACAATCCTACATCAAGAAACAAGAAAAATCTCAAATAAACAAACTAACCTTACACCTAAAGCAATTAAAGAAAGAACAAAAAAACCCCAAAGTTAGCAGAAGGAAAGAAATCATAAAGATCAGATCAGAAATAAATGAAAAAAAAAAAGGAAGGAAATGTTAGCAAAGACGAATAGAACTAAAAGCTGGTTCTTTGAGAAGATAAACAAAATTGATAAACCATTAGCCAGACTCATCAAGAAATAAAGGGTGAAGACTTGAATCAACAGAATTAGAAATGAAAAAGAAGTAACAACAGATACTGCAGAAATACAAAGGATCATGAGAGATTACTACAAGCCAATAAAATGCCAATAAAATGGACAACTGGGAAGAAATGGACAATTCTTTGTAAAGCACAACCTTCCAAGACTGAACCAGGAAGAAATAGAATATATAAACAGACCAATCACAAGCACTGTAATTGAAACTGTGATTAAAAATCTTCCAACAAACAAACACCAAGACCAGATGGCTTCACAGGCAAATTCTATCCAATATTTAGAGAAGAGTTAACACTTATCCTTCTCAAACTATTCCAAAATATAGCAAGGGAGGAACATTCCCAAACTCTATCTACGAGGCCAACATCACTCTGATACCAAAACCAGACAAAGATGTCACAAAAAAAGAAAGCTAAGGCCAATATCTCTTACGAATATAGATGCAAAAATCCTCAACACAATACTAGCAAACAGAATCCAACAGCAAATTTTAAAAGTTGAAGTGTAAAAACCATATGACAATCTCAAGAGATGGAGAAAAAGCTTTCGGCAAAATTCAACACCCATTTATGATAAAAACCCTCCAGAAAGTAAGCATAGAGGGAACTTTCCTCAACATAATAAAGGCCATATATGACAAACCCACAGCCAACATCATCCTCAATGTTGAAAAACTGAAACCATTTCCACTAAGATCAGGAACAAGACAAGGTTGCCCACTCTCACCACTATTATTCAACCTAGTTTTGGAAGTTTTAGCCACAGCATACAGAGAAGAAAAAGAAATAATAGGAATCCAAATTGGAAAAGAAGAAGTAAAGCTGTCACTTTACAGCTGTTTGAAGATGACATGATACTATACATACAGAATCCTAAAGATGCTACCAGAAAACTACTAGAGCTAATCAATGAATTGGTAGAGTAGCAGGATACAAAATTAATGCACAGAAATCTCTTGCATTCCTATACACTAATAATGAAAAATCTGAAAGAGAAATTAAGGAACCACTCCCATTTACCACTGCAACAAAAAGAATAAAATTCCTAGAAATAAACCTACCTAAGGAGACAAAAGACCTGTATGCAGAAAATTATAAGACACTGATGAAAGAAATTAAAGATGATACAAACAGGGCGAGAGATATATACCACGTTCTTGGATTTGAAGAATCAACATTGTGAAAATGACTCTACTCCCCAAAGCAATCTACAGATTCAATGCAATCCCTATCAAACTACCAATGTCATTTTTCACAGAACTAGAACACAAAATTGCACAGCTTGTATGGAAACACAAAAGACCTCAACTAGTCAAAACAATCTTGAGAACGAAAAACAGAGCTGGAGGAATCAGGCTCCCTGACTTCAGACTATACTACAAAGCTACAGTAATCAAGACAGTATGGTACTGGCACAAAACAGAAATACAGATAAATGGAACAGGATAGAAAGCCCAGAGATAATCCCACACACATATGGTCACCTTATCTTTGATAAAGTAAGCAAGATACACAATGGAGAAAAGACACCTTCTTCAATAAGTTTTGCTGGTAAAACTGGACAGCTACGTGTAAAAGAATGAAATTAGAACACTCCCTGACACCATATACAAAAATAAACTCAAAATGGATTAAAGATCTAAATATAAGGCCAGATGCTATAAAACTCTTATAGGAAAACATAGGCAAAAAACTCTATGACATAAATCACTGAAAGATCTTTTTGACCCACCTCCCAGAGAAATGGAATTAAAAACAAATATAAACAAATGGGACCTAATGAAACTTAAAAGCCTTTGCCCAGCAAAGGAAACCATAAACAAGATGCAAAGAAAACACTAAGAATTGGAGAAAATATTTGCAAACGAAACAACTGACAAAGGATTAATCTCCAAATATACAGGCAGCTCATGCAGCTCAATATCAAAAAAGAAGACAACCTAATCCAAAAACTGGCAGAAATCCTAAATAGACATTTCTTCAAAGAAGATATATAGATTGCCAAAAAACACAAGAAAGGATGCTCAACATCACTGATCATTAAGAGGAATGCAAATCAAAATTACAATGAGGTATCAACTCACAACAGTCAGAATGGCCATCATCAAAAAATCTACAAACAATAAATGCTGGAGAGGGTGTGAAGAAATGGGAACCCTCTTGCATTGTGGGTGGGAATGTAAATGGATACAGCCACTATGGAGAACAGCATGCAGGTTCCTTAAAAAACTAAAAATAGTACTACCATATGACCCAGCAATCCGACTACTGTGCATATACCCTGAGAGAACCATAATTCAAAAAGAGTCATGTAACACAATATTCACTGCAGCACTATTTGCAATAGCCAGGACACGGAAGCAACCTAAGTGTCCATCCACAGATGAATGGATAAAGAAGATGTGGCACATATATACAATGGAATATTACTCAGTCATAAAAAACCCGAAATTGCGTTATTTGTAGTGAGGTGGATGGACCTAACTTCTGTCATACAGAGTGAAGTATGTCAGAAAGAGAAAAACAAATACCGTATGCTAACACATATATAGGGAATATAAAAAATAAAAAAAAAGAAAGGTTCTGATGAACCTAGGGGTAGGACAGGGATAAAGACATAGATGTAGAGAATGGACTTGAGGACATGGGGAAGGGGAAGTTTAAGCTGGGATGAAGTGAGAGAGTAGCATTGACTTATATACACTATCAAACGTAAAATATATAGCTAGTGGGAAGCAGCTGCATAGCACAGGGAGATCAGCTCGGTGTTTGGTGAACACCAAGAGGTGTTGTATAGGGAGGGTGAGAGGGAGGTGCAAGAGGAAGCGGATATGGGGATATATGTATACATATAGCTGATTCACTTTTTTATACAGTAGAAACTAGCACTACATTGTAAAGCAATTATACTCCAATAAAGACGTTTAAAAAAAAAGCTATACAAATAGACACCAAGCACTTGAAAAGATGTGCAAAATCATTAGTCATTAGAGAACTACAAATCAAAACAACAATGAAATATAAGTTAAAATCAACCAGGATAGCAATAATTAAAACTAACTCATGCACAAGTGTTGACAAGGATGTGGAGAAATTGGAACACTTGTACAGTGCTGGTGGGAATGTAAAATGGTAAGCCACTATGGAAAACAGTTTGATGATTCCACAAATATTTAAATATAGAAATATCATATGGTCCTGCGATTCCACTTCTAAGGATATATTCCAAAGAATCAAAAACAGGTACTTAAATATGCACATGTTCACACAGTTCGCTGCAGCACTATTCACAATAGCCAAAAGGTGAAAATAACTAGAATGTCCATCAATGACCAATGGGTAACCAAATAGTTTGTGTGTATATCTATAGATACATAGATAGATAGATAGATAGATATACATATTGGAATATTTTTAAGTTATAAAGAGAAATAAAGCACTGACATATGAAACAGCATGGAATAACCTACAAAGTATTATGGCAAGTGAAAGAAGCCAAATAAAAAGTCACATATAGTATGACTCCATTTATACAAAATACCTGAAATCGATGAAATTCATAGGAACAGAATGCAAATTGGAGGTTTGCAGGGCCCAGGAGGGAAGAAAAGGAAGAAGAAACCACTTAATAGGTAAGGTAAGGGGCTTACTTTGGAGTGAATGAAATGTTTTGGAACTAGATACAAATGTTGGTTATACAACATTGTGAACATATTAACTACTACCAAATTATTTACTTCAAAATGGTTTACTTTGTTATGTAAATTTCACCTCAATAAATTATTAAAAAAATAACATCTGCTACCTGCCGATGCTCATCTTCCCAAGATGCTTGTCATTGGACAAAACTGACTTCCATACTCAATGATTTGCAAATTATGTAGTACTCATGAAGGTTAAGAAATTGAAACAGTGACTGAGTCTTGCCTGCTCATCTTACCCTGTTCACAGTCCACAAGATTAGTTTCCTTTCTTCCTTCTTTGGGTATGGGGGGATAAGAGAGGGGGACTGGTAATATGCTCAAAGTCTAGCTAGGGAAAAGATCATGTCTTAGGTCTTGGTATCTGCAGAACGGACAATTATACAATCAATAGAGTTGATTATGATTTCATAATGTTTTTCTCTTACACACTTTTTACAGCTGTAGTTTCTTTCTTTAAATTGCTTGATTTTTCTCTTAAATAAATAATCATATGTCTTTGGACTCATTTTTAGTGGCTTAGCCTGTTACTTGTCTCTCCTAATATTTGTTTCTTTGTACTGTTTGATCTTAAATCAACTTGTGCTCATTGATAAGATAATAATCAAGAATATTGACTGTTCCTAGCTTCTTTCTTTCTTTATTTAAATATTATAAATGTCATAGCATACTGGGAGGACCTTGAATATAATGCCATCTAATGACTGGCTTTCTGCTCAACCAGCATCTTAGTAACTCCTGTGTATAACCAACATCTTATTATGACACAAAGCAGCTCTGATAAACTGACTGAACAAAATATTATCTGCTTTCTCCACCGCATTTAGAAGTGCCAATTAAAATTCCTATCATACTACCATTTCTTACTGGTTCTTCCCTATTAACTCTAATACTCTCTATCAGATTCCCTTTGATTGCTCATCTTAAATGTCTGTATGTTCAAAACAAAATAGGGTAACACCACATCTCTCTTTTCCATGCTTATCTCTTTTAAATAATCTATGCTGGTTTAAGCCTTATTTTCTTGTCATAGTGGCTATTCCATTAGGCTCTGACTGTGATTTTGTCATTACTGAAGTCTAAAATTAACATTCATGGCTTCTGTTGACATACATACTGAAAATCAATCATTAATTCTTCTGCAGGAAGACAGGGATAGGAAAGACAATTATGCCAAGAAAAAGGGGAGAGATTAAGCCTTGAGAATACTCCCTGATATTTGAATTTCTAGGGAAATTATTTCTGTTCCATGTCTGTGATTTCAAATGTCTTCTTTGAGCAGTTTCTAGATTTTAGATGTATTTTTCCAGAGACTTACTGACACTGAGATGCCCTTCGTCCACCTTACTCCTAACTCCGCTTTTCTCTTGACCTATTGCTTTTGGCATTTCATTTTCTTTCATTTTCTTTTGGAGATTGTTATATACGATCTTATTGACATTTCATGTGGAGTGTATTGACAGAGGTGGTAACAGTTCCTTGGCTTTGTGGTTATGCACATGTTTAACCGGTATGCACTTGTCAAGTTATTTATTCCACAGAATATGCGTTGTTTGACATACTAAGAAAATGACAAGCTGATGTTTGTAAAAGCTTACTATTCTTCTGCATTTATTCATTATATTAAAGCATTATTGACACTTTTAAAATGTCAGGTTATTTTCTTTTTCCCTTGATATAATTTCAAGGGATATTGTTTTCAAGAAAATGAATCCTGTTAATATTCCACATATACTGAGTCTGCCGTGTAATATTTCTTTGTGCTAAACAGTTTTGCCTTGTCTAATGCAGTGACAATGAAGGTCCAGTGCATTGCCTATTGCCTTTTAATTTTTACTTTGATCAAAACATTCATAATTATTATTAATAATTTAAAATATTTTTAGATAATATTGACATTGTTTTCTTTATTTTGAAAATACACTAGTTAGGTGAGGAAGAAAGTTTTAAATAGAATTTTAACTTATAGAACATGTGGAAGTTGACACTATTATAAAACCATATGTATGTTATGTATATATGTCACATATATATGTGTATATGTATGTATATGTTTATATATGTCCTAAATAGAACACAACCTATTTCTTAAACACGTATTACTATAATGAATATAAAGTACAATACACTCAATATAGACTCAATATTATGCTCAATACTGTGAACAAAACTACTCAAATTAAGCCAAACAAACTCTTGATAATGAGGAATTTCATTATTTCAAAAAGTCTTTGAATAAATGAGCTATCCAGTAATACACAGCACTTTTTCATTTTTCTATTATTAAAGTTTTCATTTACTTATCACTTTTCACCCAGATTGCTCCAAGGGGTTGAGAGAAAATTGCTATATTTTTCTTATAAGGTACATACCAGTGTTATCTATTTTATAGATAAACTGAAGCATTCTTGCAGTTTCATGCCAAATATCAGAGAAGACATTTTTGACAGAGTTTTGGATAGAGGTCATTGGGTCTTACTCTCCCAAGGGTAGCCAGGGATTTAAATGTATATGCGAGAAGACAACTGGAGTCTTCAATTAAAAAATCAAAAACAAAAACACATAGTTGGCACTTTATGTTCTCCCCCCACTACATACACTTTTGGTCTCCCCTCTCCTCCATTGATTGATTTACTGTTCCTCTAAATGAACTAGCCAGTAAGTAAGTGGGAAGTACACGAGAGAAGTAAAAGTCATTTTCAAAAATAGTTTGAGGGCTTCCCTGGTGGCACAGTGGTTGAGAGTCCGCCTGCCGATGCAGGGGACACGGGTTCGTACACCGGTCCAGGAAGATCCCACATGCCGCAGAGTGGCTGGGCCTGTGAGCCATGGTCACTAAGCCTGCGCGTCCAGAGCCTGTGCTCCGCAACGGGAGAGGCCACGGCAGTGAGAGGCCCGTGTACCATAAGGAAAAAAAAATTAATAAGTATCCGATTCTATTCAATAGAGAATCTGTTTTCAGTTTTGACCTGAAGCAAGTGAAAGATGCTTTCTGAAAGAACACTCCAAGAGTATAGTCTCCTCAGAACATTTCTTATACACACAAGTCCACACAAACACACTCACATATCACTACTACACCTCCTCACTTTGAAAGAAAATATAGAATAAAAATGCAGTGTAGCCAGGAAAGACTCTGAGACACACAGAGTGAGATACATATGCACACAGAGGGAGAGAGGGAGGAACAGAGAAGAAGAGAGGGAAGGTAGCAGGGAGGGAGAGAGAGAAACAGAGGTGGCGGGGGAGGAATCATTCCCAGAATTACATCATCCATCACTCCTGAACTTTGAAAGAAAGCAAGCCTCCAATTATTTTTTTTTGACTTTTAAATGTCCTTTATTTTTGTTACAACATCTATTCAGATAAACACTGAATAAATAAAAAGTAACTATTAAGTCCTCTGGAAAAGAAATATTTATTTTCATAGTTACTGAAAATAAATGTTTTCTATTGTTAAACAAGTTTAAACGGAGACGCTGAGAAACTTAATCCACTGAAATGCTCAACTTCAGCACAGTAAGCAGAGGCATTCAGCAGCAATAAACCTTCTGGCTGTCTCAGGCACATTTTCTTGGGTACCTCTCCTTTAGCGACACCCCTTTTTTCTCCCTTTTCCTTCTCCAGCATTAGAAGCAGATGGCTGGTAGATCTCAAAAGGCAGTTCAGGGAGAGAAGAGATTCTAATATTAGGCTCCTAGGTGTTAGGCCAGCACTTTTTTCATTTATTTATTTGCTTTAAAATTATTTTTAACTTATTTTAGAAACTGTACTTTATAAAAGGAAAAAGTAAAATATTTTCATCTGTAATCCCGTCATTAAACAATTGTCTATGGAGATACATTTTTATAGAGTTACAATGAAAATGACTATACAATTATGTGTTCTATTTTTGCCTCAACCTCTTAATGTTACTGTATTTAGGCTTTTCTATGTTTATTGCAGTTCTCAGAATTATGACGCTTATTGCCCACATAATATTCCATTCAATTTATGTGTCTTTTTTATGTCTTTTTTTTAAAACATCTTTATTGGAGTAAAATTGCTTTACAATGGTGTGTTAGCTTCTGCTTTATAACAAAGTGAATCAGTTATACATATACATATGTTCCATATCTCTTCCCTCTTGTGTCTCCGTCCCTCCCACCCCCCTAGGTGGTCACAAACCACCAAGCTGATCTCCCTGAGCTATGTGGGTGCTTCCCACCAGCTATCTATTTAACGTTTGGTAGTGTATATATGTCCATGCCACTCTCTCACTTTGTCACAGCTTACCCTTAACCCTCCCCATATCCTCAACTCCATTCTCTAGTAGGTCTGTGTCTTTATTCCTGCCTTACCCCTAGGTTCTTTATAACCATTTTTTTTCTTTTTCTTATATTCCATATATATGTGTTAGCATATGGTATTTGTTTTTCTCTTTCTGACTTACTTCACTCTGTATGACAGACTCTAGGTTCATCCACCTCACTAAAAATAACTCAATTTCGTTTCTTTTTATGGCTGAGTAACATTCCATTGTATATATGTGCCACATCTTTATCCATTCATCTGTTGATGGACACTTAGGTTGCTTCCATGTTCTGGCTATTGTAAACAGAGCTGCAGTGAACATTTTGGTCCATGACTCTTTTTGAATTATGGTTTCCTCAGGGTATATGCGCGGTAGTGGGATTCCTGGGTCTTATGGTAATTCTATTTTTAGTTTCTTAAGGAACCTCCACACTATTCTCCATAGTGGCTGTATCAATTTGCATTCCCACCAACAGTGTAAGAGTGTTCCTTTTTCTCCACACCCTCTCCAGCATTTATTGTTTGTAGATTTTTTGATGATGGCCATTCTGACCAGTGTGAGATGATATCTCATTGTAGTTTTGATTTGCATTTCTCTAATGATTAATGAGTACGAGCATTCTTTCATGTGTTTGTTGGCAATCTGTATATCTTCTTTGGAGAAATTTCTATTTAGGTCTTCTGCCCATTTTTGGATTGGGCTGTTTATTTTTTTGCTATTGAGCTGCATGAGCTGCTTATAAATTTTGGAGATTAATCCTTTCTCAGTTGCTTCATTTCCAAATATTTTCTCCCATTCTGAGGGTTGTCTTTTGGTCTTGTTTATGGTTTCCTTTGCTGTGCAAAAGCTTTTGAGTTTCATTAGGTCCCATTTGTTTATTTTTGTTTTTATTTCCATTTCTCTAGGATGTGGGTAAAAAAGGATCTTGCTGTGACTTATGTCATAGAGTGTTCTGCCTAGGTTTTCCTCTAAGAGTTTGATAGTGTCTGGCCTTACATTTAGGTCTTTAATCCATTTGAGTTTAGTTTTGTGTATGGTGTTAGGGAGTGTTCAAATTTCATACTTTTACATGTACCTCTCCAGTTGTTCCAGCACCACTTATTGAAGAGGCTGTCTTTTCTCCACTGTATATTCTTGCTTCCTTTATCAAAGATAAGGTGTCCATATGTGCATTGGTTTATCTCTGGGCTTTCTATCCTGTTCCATTTATCTATATTTCTGTTTTTGTGCCAGTACCAAACTGTCTTGATTACTGTAGCAATGTAGTGTAGTCTGAAGTCAGGGAGCCTGATTGCTCCAGCTCCATTTTAAGTTCTCAAGATTGCTTTGGCTATTCGGGGTCTTTTGTGTTTCTATACAAATTGTGAAATTTTGTGTTCTAGTTCTGTGAAAAATGTCAGTGGTAGTTGACAGGGATTTCATTGAATCTGTAGACTGCTTTGGGTAGTAGAGACATTTTCACAATATTGATTCTTCAAATCCAAGAACATGGTATATCTCTCCATCTATTTGTATCATCTTTAATTTCTTTCATCAGTGTCCTATAATTTTCTGCATACAGGTCTTTTGTCTCCTTAGGTAGGTTTATTCCTAGGAATTTTATTCTTTTTGTTGCAGTAGTAAATGGGAGTGTTTCCTTAGTTTCTCTTTTAGATTTTTCATTATTAGTGTATAGGAATGCAAGAGATTTCTGTGCACTAATTTTGTATCCTGCTACTCTACCAATTCATTGATTAGCTCTAGTAGTTTTCTGGTAGCATGTTTAGGTTTCTCTATGTATATTATCATGTCATCTGCAAACAGTGACAGCTTTACTTTTTTTTTCCAATATGGATTCCTTTTATTTCTTTTTCTTC
The DNA here is from genome assembly GCF_025265405.1 of Mesoplodon densirostris. Lineage (NCBI taxonomy): Eukaryota > Metazoa > Chordata > Mammalia > Artiodactyla > Ziphiidae > Mesoplodon > Mesoplodon densirostris. The sequence goes on along the minus strand of NC_082663.1, from coordinate 70,395,187 downwards.
TCTGTTTGCTGTGGCTAAAACTTCCAAAACTATGTTGAACAATAGTGGTGAGAGTGGGCAACCTTGTCTTGTTCCTGATCTTAGTGGAAATGGTTTCAAATTTTCACCATTGAGGACGATGTTGGCTGTGGGTTTGTCATATGGCCTTTATTATGTTGAGGTAAGTTCCCTCTATGCCTACGTTCTGCAGAGTTTTTATCATAAATGGTGTTGAATATTGTCGAAAGCTTTCTCTGCATTTATTGAGATGATCATATGGTTTTTCTCCTTCAATTTGTTAATATGGTGTATCACGTTGATTGACTTCCGTATACTGAAGAATCCTTGTGTTCCTGGAATAAACCCCATTGATCATGGTGTATGATCCTTTTAATGTGCTGTTGGATTTTGTTTGCTAGTATTTTCTTGAGGATTTTTGCAAGTATGTTCATCAGTGATATTGACCTGTAGTTTTCTTTCTTTGTGATATCTTTGTCTGGTTTTGGTATTAGGGTGAGGTGGCCTCGTAGAATGAGGTTGGGAGTGTTCCTCACTCTGCTGTATTTTGGAGGAGTTTGAGAAGGATAGGTGTTAGCTCTTCTCTAAAGGATTGATAGAATTCGCCTGTGAAGTCATCTGGTCCTGGGCTTTTGTTTGTTGGAAGATTTTTAATCAGAGTTTCAATTTCAGTGCTTGTGATTGTTCTGTACATATTTTCAATTTCTTCCTGGTTCAGTCTCGGCACGTTGTGCATTTCTAAGAATTTGTCCATTTCTTCCAGGTTGTCCATTTTATTGGCATAGAGTTGTTTGTAGTAATCTCTCATGATCCTTTGTATTTCTTCAGTGTCAGTTGTTACTTCACCTTTTTCATTTCTAATTCTATTGATTTGAGTCTTCTCCCTTTTTTTCTTGATGAGTCTGGCTAATGGTTTATCCATTTTGTTTATCTTCTCAAAGAACCACCTTTTAGTTTTACTGATCTTTGCTATTGTTTCCTTCATTTCTTTTTCATTTATTTCTGATCTAATCTTCATGATTTCTTTCCTTTTGCTAACTTTGGGGTTTTTTTTTTTTTGTTCTTTCTCTAATTGCTTTAGGTGCAATGTTATGTTGTTTATTTGAGATGTTTCCTGTTTGTTAAGGTAGGATTGTATTGCTATAAACTTCCCTCTTAGAACTGCTTTTGTTGCATCCCATAGTTTTGGGTAGTCGTGTTTTCATTGTCATTTGTTTGTAGGTATATTTTGATTTCCTCTTTTATTTCTCCAATCTCTTGGTTATTTAGTAGTGTATTGTTTATTTATTATTATTTATGTATTTATTTTTTTTTTTTTTGCGGTACACGGGCCTCTCACTGTTGTGGCCTCTCCCGTTGTGGAGCACAGGCTCTGGGCGTGCAGGCTCAGTGGCCATAGCTCACGGGCCCAGCTGCTCTGTGGCATGTGGGATCTTCCCAGACAGGGGCACGATCCCGTGTCCCCTGCATCGGCAGGTGGACTCTCAACCACTGCGCCACCAGGGAAGCCCAGTAGTGTATTGTTTAGCCTCCATGTGTTTGTATTTTTTACAGATATTTTCCTGTAATTGATATGTAGTCTCATAGCATTGTGGTCGGAAAAGATACTTGAAATGATTTCAATTTTCTTAAATTTACCAAGGTTTGATTTGTGACCCAGATATGATCTATCCTGGAGAATGTTCCATGAGCACTTGAGAAAAATGTGTATTCTGTTGTTTTTGGATGGAATGTCCTATAAATATCAATTCAGTCCATCTTGTTTAATGTATCATTTAAAGCTTGTGTTTCCTTATTTATTTTCATCTTGGTTGATCTGTCCATTGGTGAAAGTGGGGTGTTAAAGTCCCTTACTATGATTGTGTTACTGTCGATTTCACCTTTCATGGCTGTTAGTATTTGCCTTATGTATTGAGGTGCTCCTATGTTGGGTGCATAAATATTTACAATTGTTATATCATTTTATTGAATCGATCCCTTTATCATTATGTAGTGTCCTTGTCTCTTGTAATAGTCTTTATATTAAAGTCTATTTTAGCTGATATGAGAATTGCTACTCCAGTTTTGTTTTGATTTCCATTTGCATGGAATATCTTTTTCCATCCCCTCACTCTCAGTCTGTATGTGTCCCTAGGTCTGAAGTGGGTCTCTTTTAGGCAGCATATATATGGGTCTTGTTTTTGTATCCATTCAGCCAGTCTCTGTCTTTTTGGTGGGAGCATTTAATCCATTTACATTTAAGGTAATTATCGATATGTATGTTCCTATTACCATTTTCTTAATTGTTTTGGGTTTGTTATTGTAGGTTTTTTCCTTCTCTTGTGTTTCCTGCCTAGAGAAGTTGCTTTAGCATTTGTTGTAGAGCTGGTTTGGTGGTGCTGTACTCTCTCAGCTTTTGCTTGTCTGTAAAGGTTTTAATTTCTCCATCAAATCTGAATGAGATCCTTGCTGGGTAGAGTAATCTTGGTTGTACGTTTTTCTCCTTCATCACTTTAAATATGTCCTGCCACTCCCTTCTGGCTTGCAGAATTTCTGCTGAAAGATCAGCTGTTAACCTTATGGGGATTCCCTTGTGTGTTATTTGTTGTATTCCCTTGCTGCTTTTAATATGTTTTCTTTGTATTTAATTTTTGATAGTTTGATTAATATGTGCCTTGGCGTGTTTCTCCTTGGATTTATCCTGTATGGGATTCTCTGTTCTTCCTGGACTTGATTAACTATTTCCTTTCCCATATTAGGGAAGTTTTCAACTATAATCTCTCAAATATTTTCTCAGTCCCTTTCTTTTTCTCTTCTTCTTCTGGAATCCCTATAATTCGAATGTTGGTGTGTTTAATGTTGTCCCAGAAGTCTCTGAGACTGTCCTCAGTTCTTTTCATTCTTTTTTTCCTTTATTCTGCTCTGCAGTAGTTATTTCCACTATTTTATCTTCCACCTCACTTATCCGTTCTTCTGCCTCAGTTATTCTGCAATTGTTCCCTTCTAGAGTATTTTTAATTTCATTTATTGTGTTGTTCATCATTTCTTGTTTCCTGTTTAGTTCTTCTAGTTCTTTTTTAAATGTTTCTTGCAGTTTTTCTATTCTATTTCCAAGATTTTGATCATCTTTACTATCATTATTCTCAACTGTTTTTCAGGTAAACTGCCTATTTCCTCTTCATTTGTTAGGTCTAGTAGGTTTTTACCTTGCTCCTTCATCTGCTCTGAGTTTTTCTGTCTTCTCATTTTGCTTATCTTACTGTGTTTTGGGTCTCCTTTTCGCAGGCTGCAGGTTCTTCATTCCTGTTATTTTTGTTGCCTGTCCCCAGTGGCTAAGGTTGGTTCAGTGGGTTGTGTAGGCTTCCTGGTGGAAGGGACTAGTGCCTGTGGATGAGGCTGGATCTTGTCTTGCTGGTGGGCAGGTCCACTTCTGGTGGTGTGTTTTGGGGTGTCTGTGGCCTTATTATGATTTTAGGCAGTCTCTCTGCTAATGGATGGGGCTGTGTTCCTGTCTTGGTAGTTGTTTGGCATAGGGTGTCCAGCACTGTAGCTTGCTGGTCGTTGAGTGAAGCTGGGTGTTGGTGTTGAGATGGAGATCTCTGGGAGATTTTCACGATTTGATATTACGTGGAGCTGGGAGGTCTCTTGTGGACCAGTGTCTTGAATTTGGCTCTCCCACCTCAGAGGCACAGCACTGACTCCTGGCTGGAGCACCAAGAGCCTGTCATCCACACGGCTCAGGATAAAAGGAAAAAAAATATAAAGAATGATAGAAAGAGGATAAAATTTTAAAAATGTAGGATAAAATAAAATAAAGTTATTAAAATAAAAAATAATTATTATGAAAAAAAAATTTTAAAGTAAAAAAAAAAAAAGAACACACGGACAGAATCCTAGGATAAATAGTGAAAGCAAAGATGTACAGACAAAATCTCACCCAGAAGCATACACATACATACTCACAAAAAGAGGAAAAGGGGAAAAAATAATATATCTTGCTCCCAAGTCTATTCAGATATTCCACAGATGCAGTGTACATCAAGTTGATTGATATGCTTGATATAATATCACATATATGTGGAATATAAAAATAATACAAATGAATCTATTCACAAAACAAAAACAGGCTCACAGATATAGAAAAGAAACTTATGTTTACCAATGGGAAAAGTGAGGGAGAGAGGGATAAATTAGGTGTATGGTACCAACATATACAATCTACTATACATAAAATAGATAAGTTCAAGGATTTACTCTATGTAACTGGGAACCATATCCAACATCTTGTAATAAAACCTAAAATTGAAAATAATCTGAAAAAGTTATATATATGTATATAACTGAATCAATTTGCTGTACATATGAAACTAAAACAATATTGTAAATCAATTATGACCTAACTAAAAAAAGAAAAAAAAGCATAGAATATTTATCATAGAATATAAAAATATTCATAAACATTATATTTTCTAGAGTATCAGTGCCATTTATTAATTTTAAGTTACTATTTTAGATACTATATCCTCAAAGAGAAAATCATATGATTTCAAATGATTGCTAGTAGATTCCCACATTTTTGGGTAATCTGCTTGTTGAAAATGAAAATCATGTGACCGACAGTTTTGTTTATTATTCAGATCAAGTAATTTATTAATCCTGACATATTTTTAGAAAAGTCTCCAATGAATAAATGAATAAAAGTGTAATAAGACAATGAGAATTTGAAGTACACTTTGATAATAAATCTGCATGTATTTTCTCTTTTTAGGAGGAGTAAATGGTGAGAATTCTTTATCAAGAATAAATAAATCTCTTTCTGCTATGCCATGATCTTGGATTGGAAGAATCAATATTGTGAAAATGACTATACTACCCAAAGCAATCTACAGATTCAATGCAATCTCTATTAAATTACCAATGGCATTTTTCACAGAACTAGAACAAAGAATTTTTAAATTTATATGGAAATGCAAAAGAGTACAAATAGCCAAAACAATATTGGGAAAGAAAAATGGAACTGGAGGAATGAGGCTCCCTGGCTTCAGACTATACTACAAAGCCACAGTTATCAAGACAGTATGGTACTTGCACAAAAAAGAAAAATAGATAATTGGAACAGGATAGAAAGCCCAGAGATAAACCCATGCACCTATGGTCACCTAATCTATGACAAAGGAAGCAAGAATATATACAATGGAGAAAAGACAGCCTCTTCCATAAGTGGTGCTGGGAAAACTGGACAGCTACATGTAAAAGACTGAAATTAGAACACTCCCTAATACCATATACAAAAACAAACTTAAAATGGATTAAAGACCTAAATGTAAGGCCGGGCACTCTAAAACTCTTAGAGGAAAACATAGGCAGAACACTCTTTGAGGTAAATTGCAGCAAGATCTTTTTTGATCCACCTTCTAGAGTAATGAAAATAAAGACAAAAATAAGCAAAAGGGACCTAATTAAACTTAAAAGCTTTTGCATAGCAAAGGAAGCCATAAACAAAACAAAAAGACAACCTTCAGAATGGGAAAGTAGTATTTGCAAATGAAGAAATGGACAAGGGATTAATCTCCAAAATATACAGATTATAAAGCTTAATATCAAAAAAAAAACCCAATCAAAAAATGGGTGAAGACCTAAATAGACATTTCTCCAAAGAATACATACAGATGGCCAAGAGGCACATGAAAAGTTGTTCAACATCACTAATTATTAGAGAAACGCATATCAAAACTACAATGAGATATCAACTCACACTAGTTAGAACTTCCATCATCAAAAAATCTGCAAACAGTAAATGCTGGACAGGGCGTGGAGAAAAGGGAACCCTCCTACACTGTTGGTAGGAATGTAAACTGGTAGAGCCACTATGCAAAACAGTATGGATGTTCCTTAAAAAACTAAAAATGGAGCTACCTTATGACCCAGCAATCCCACTCCTAGACATATATCCAGAGAAAACCATAATTCGAAAGGATGCATACACCCCAATGTTCACTGCAGCACTATTTACAACAGTAAGGACATGGAAGCAACCTAAGTGTCCATCGACAGAGGAATGGATAAAGAAGATGTGGTACATATACACAATGGAATATTACTCAGCTCTTAAAAGAACCAAAATTGGGTCATTTGTAGAGATGCGGATGGACCTAGAGACTGTCAAAGTAAATCAGAAAGAGAAAAATAAATATCGTATATTAATGCATATATGTGGAATCTAGAAAAATGGTACAGATGAACTTTTTGGCAAAGCAGAAACAGAGTCACAGATGTAGAGAACAAAGTTATGGTTACCAAGGGGGGAAATGGGGGGTGGGGCAAATTGGGAGATTAGGATTGGCATATTTTATACACCACTGTGTATAAAATAGATAACTAATGAGAACCTACTGTTAGCACAAGGAACTCTACTCAGTGATCTGTGGTGACCTAAATGGAAAGGATATCTAAAAAAGAGTGCATATATATATATAACTGATTCACTTTACTGTACAGCAGAAACTAATACAACATTGTAAAGCAGCTATACTCCAATAGAAATTAAAAAAAAAAAAGAAACAACATAAAAGAAATTCATCATTCATCATTGTTCATCCTTGGAGTTTACAAGTATCTACATAAAATTACTAGCAACTGTTGCTCTCTTGATATAATGTAAAAAATGCTTTTGAATAATTTTTTGTATGGTCAATTTTCAAAGATCAGAATAATCAATAATTCAAAATTATTAAATTCAAATTACATCTGTTTTAAAATTGTCTGTAACATTAAAATTTGAGGTGCAATACTGATAATTCACATTAAGGCAGATTGCTAAAGTTAAACATTTTGGAATGGGGAAAAAAAAGAATACATAAATCCGTTCTGATTTAGAAATAGATGCATTGACAGCTTGGAATAGAAAAGAAGATTAAATGGTATCCAGAATACAAGATTTTTTACTGTGTTATTGGAAACAATTGGATTGTTCAAAAACATTAAATCATCTTTACAACAGCATGATAGGCTTCGTACCCAGTATCAAGTTACCAAAACCTTATGCAGCTGTATGTGCTATCTGTGTCAAACAGGTTAAAGCTGCTTGAAGATTTTTATATAAAGGATACAAGTGATTTTTCAGATTCAGTTTTTCAAAGTAAAACAGAAAAAAACAGTTTCCTTTTCCCACAGCCTGCCCATATCTTCTAAAGCCCCTTTTTCAAAGGGCGTCAGACCTCACAGGAAAGAATGAAATTTTGTCATTTGCAACAACATGGATGGACCTGGAGGGTATTATGCTTAGTGAAATAAGTCAGACAGAGAATGACAAATACTGTATGTTTTCACTTATATGTGGAATCTAAAAAATAAAATAAAGAAATGAATATAACAAAACTAAAAAAGACTCCTAGCTATAGAGAACAAACTAGTAGTTACCAATGAGAAGAAAGGTAGGAAAAGGGGAAAGATAGGGGAAGGGAATTAAGAGGTTGCAAGCTACTAGGAATAAAATAAATATTTTTATAATAAAGTTAAGTGGAGTATAAGATATAAAAATATTGAATCACTATGTTGTACACCTGAAATTAATATAATGTAAATCAACTATACTTCAATAAAAAAAGAGAGTCAGAACTGGTTTCTTTTGCATCTTTCCAAAATTTTATATAATTATATAAGCAAATATATATTTTCACCTAAACAGTATCATTTTGGTAAAACTTGCTTTTTTTACTTAGTGATGTCAAACACATTCCATATCACAAGGTATACTTTTACCTTGATTTTTAAAAAAAATCTATATGGTATGTTATATGGATAGCTATAATTTATTTAACCAGCACCTTATAGAATCCAAGTTGCTTTTAATTTTTTTGCTGCCACAATGAAATATTCTCAGGCATATGTTTTCACATGTGAGCAATTTTAACACATTGATGAATTCCTAGGTATGGAATTGCTGTTTTAAAAAGTATGTGCATTTTCAATTTTGACAGAAGGTGCAAGTCAACCTTCAAAGTAGTAGGGTCAATTTCTAAACCCACTAATAGTGTATGAAAATGCCTGTTTTCCCTATGATGGCCAAATTACTTTCACCATTGAGAACCATGGAGGGACTTGAGGTTATGCTTCAAATATTCCTAGTCACAAGGTAAGATGGCATTGGATGGAAGAAATGGCTCATTAAAGCAACTCTCAGACTGAATACCAGTTGGAATGAAACAAAACAAAGTTAAAGAGTACTAGAAAAACTTCTGATAAACAAGGGATGGAAAAATGGAAATTGTTTAGTAACCATCACTAGATTTAAGATGCAAAATGTCACTGATTTTGTCTTTATGTCAATCTTTGTATGATACATCTGTTTTATATTAAAGAATACAAACTATTTAAGTGAATTTACACAAGTACAGTTAAATGTTGTTACCCAACTCTCTTTCCCTCCACAATCTTTAAATTCCTTTTGTGTTAGCTCTGTTTCTATTTTTCATTGTGGGGGGGGGACAGAAACAAAATGAAGGCGTATTTTGTTGTGACAAAACTCATGAAAATTTCTTCAGTTAACATTATTTGTTTTGTGTGTTCTCAATACAAATAAAGGAATGAATACCTGGCTTTATATTATTCACATGGCAATTCCTGAAAAGTCCAGAGGGTTGACTGTGTGTGCCTCTGTGTGTGTGTGTGTGTGTGTGTGTGCAAGAGAGAGAGAGAGAGAGAGAGATTTAAAGATTCAGAGTATTTCCAAAATTCTGCATAAGATAGGGCTGGGAAATCTTATTAATCTAAATTCTACATATTTATTTGTATAAAATATAAATGGTTGCTGTAATAAACTATGAAAATATTATAGTGATGACTCAATTTTAGGTAAATAAAATTGAAATGTAATGGTTTATAAAATATATTTTATCATAATATAAACTTTGCCTTAATTTTTGGTAAATTAATTCTCACCATTTGTATTATTTTTTAAAAAATGAAACAACTCTAAAGTATTATTGAAGAAAATATTATTTAAATTTAGTTACTTACACTTATTCCTAAAACTTGTAATGATAGCTATCCTTTAAAACAGTATGTTTTGTAGAATGTTCTCAGAAAGAAAGATAGTAAAAGGTGATTCTGAGTCATTGAAGTCTAAATAACAGTATTTTTATAAATCAGTCTCTAAATATTTTCTACGCTGAGAAAGGCTTACCATTTTATTAATGGCCTAATACCTGAGAATGCTGTACAAAATTATTTTGGAAATTTCCCTTTTCTAGCTGCCTGATGAGCTGCTAAGTTCATTTTTCTGCAAATGATGTTATATTCAGTACCTGAAGAAGTCATTGAAATGTTAATTTTGAGTTATATATTACTATGATAGTGCTTTCATTTTATCTGCACATTTATTGGATATATTAAATGTCTACTGTAGTTCTAGTTCAGTAACTGAAAAATGATCAAGTTTCTTATATCTTTTATGGTTTTCAAAATTCTACAAATGATCATTCTGTTTTCTCCTTTGATATAGCTGAAACAGTTAAGTGGAATAACTGTAACAAGAAATATATAAATGAATTCCTTTCAAAAGTCGCATTTTTCTTTCACTGATTTCAGATAATAGATACAAAATGTAAAATTAAAAGTGCAAAGTTTTAGATTTTAAGAATGTGGATCCATCATACTGAAAAGACCATCAATAATCCCCATAATTACACAATATAAATACCCAGGAAAGATAAAACGTGTAACTTTAAGACATGACCCCATAAAAGTTGGTAACTGTATAGCTAAGGTCACTACCCTGAGAAAAGAAGCCATCAAAATGGCGTACATGTTCTCTTAAAAATATCATAAGTAATCATTTGGTGAATAATCCTCAAAATGCCACTGTTTTATGATGTGTGGAAGTGGCTCTAATTTGAAATCTGGACTGCTTATAGGTAATTAGCCTTTAGCACCAAATAATTTCTTAAAAATTATATATGATCATTAAAACCATTTCTCATCATCCTATCTACCAACAATATTCTAATTTTCCTTAAGTAATTTAAACTTTTATAGCTTCATGTAGGTAATTAATTTTCCTTTCATTGCTGAAAGTTTCTTGGTTCGGTGATTTCAAAGTATATTATTACAGTGAAAACAACTTCATAATTAAAGCAAAATAACCTATAGTAAGCAAAATCAACAACATATTATTTGGCCGGGCCAAACGGGGTTGAATTTTCAAGTTAATGAATCTCCCAGGGAGGTGGTTCACTTTCTACTGAAAAAAAGTTCATAGTATTCACACATGTGTGAGTCAGGGATTATCTACAACAGCATGATCGAGAAAGAAATGTATAAAATATAAATGTAAGGTGATTCCCAACACACTGATTAAGGATCATTTTAGAATTAGGCTTCATGTTGTCCATGTTTAAATAAGTGATTGCCTAGGAGGTCAAATTCTTGGAATTTTGTATTTGTCTTCAGTTAATGACTGATATAAAAATCAATCAGATAATACTGACTGTAAAAAATAAAAGGATAGTTGTATAGACCTAGATTATTTTCCAATTATGTTTTTTAAGAGCAGTTCTCAAGAATGTTATTTACAGTGAATACTAGCTGCTAGAAGAACTCATCCCCACTTTCAAGCCGTGAGTTGTTAGTTAAATCCATTTTCTAAAGGTGACTATCAGAAAGTCCTGATGAGATACCCCAATTATTAGACTCTACCCAGTAATCAAATTCTCAAAGGTAAAGCTAGGAATCTCTTTATTTAAAAAAAAAAATGGCAGTAGCTGATTCTGGTCAATTTGATAAATAACACATTTTAAAAAATCTAACTCTTCTAGTTTCTTTCCCCCCCCCAGATATCTACAGTTTAAGAGGCAATTTTATTAGCTTTCTCCTCCAAAATTATCTTAATGTTGGACTTCATAAAATTATGTGGGATATTTATTTTTATAAAAGATTTTAACAAGTATGTATGAAAGCAAGTATACTATTTTTATATCTTGTAGGGTTCTTACTCTCCTGTGCTTTACTCCAAACTTGGCTTTTCCCCATTAATCTGAAAGCAATCCACTATGCTGATGTATCATTTAACCTAAAACATATACCAATATAATTTCAATGTTTCCCCATAGTCTTACTTTCTACTCTCTCCTACTTGTACATCTTCCTCACCTCTTCCATGACTTTGTTTGTGTCATTGCCCATTATTTTAATCTCTCTCTATTCTATTCTTCTCTCATTCTTATTCTTCAAGCTTCAGTTTGCCTCACATTTGTTGCCTCTATCCCTCATTATCATTCACTCACAAATATTTAATGCACAATTTCCATGTGTCAGGCACCTGCTGGGGATGGGACACAAAGATGAGTAAGACTCCATAATTTCTGCCAACAAGGAGTTTACAATTTAGATCATATTAATGGCTTTATCTCTCTGAGCATTTCTGTCCTTATCTGTTATAAATTATCCAGAACAGTACTTCCTAATATTTCCATTTCAAAGTACAGGGAGAAGGATGCTTTGGCATTAGAAAATGGGCTCTGGGGTTCTCTTAGTATGGGCTCTGTGTATCCCAAGACCTCAAGCAGTGAAAAATGTCAGCATTCTTGTAATATATTCACACCACACTAGTGTGCTATGGACCACCTGCTGGAATATGGTAATGAAAAACTTTTCCTGTTACAGTCTGAACATTTTTTTTCTTAATATTTTCCATTTTGTAGAAATTTTCTCAATTTCATTATCTATTTTACTATTTGTTTTAATAGATGTTTCCAAATATAATCTAAATATTTTCTTAATGAACAGTAAGTATTATATCCTTTTGATATGGCTCTATTTTGGCAGCCTGTCATATTTTTTTTCCTTCTTCCATTGTTCTTCTCTTTAGCACCTTGCTTGTTCTCTTTTACCATTTTACTATTTATTGTCTTATTTGCTATAGGTGGATAAAGCAGATAATCAAAAATATAAAGAATTGTAGTTTATGTAAGATTCAACTAAATCCTGAATAAAACATGAAAAGAATAAAATATTTGGCTTTCATGCCAAGATATTTTATCATTCACTCTAAGATTGCCAAGATACCTTAAATGCAATTACACTTTCAGAGCTGCATGTTTAATTGATTGAGGCTTCACTGGAAGCCTGACTTTTAAGGTAGTTCATACTCATTTTCTCAGTCTTTACCAAAAATTTCTCTGCAGAAAATTTATAAACATATGTTATAACCTCTGGGCCCAAAAGGAGAAGGTTCTTAGGGGATTACAAATGTCTTCGGAGAAAGAAAAAGGGAAATGCCAATGTGCGAATCATCTTAGCAATAGTTCTGTATTATTAAGCCACCTTTCTCTGGTCTTCATTATGAAAGTCATTGGGAAATTGAGCAAAGGTTCTTTTTTACATGGTTCAGCCAATTAGAGAGGTCTCAACCATATTGTTAATCAGAATGAGTGGAAATAACCAGTGTTAAAGAAATTATCCATTAGAGGCAAATGAACTCTTTGAGTATAAAATGGTGCCACCTGGTAAATTAGCTCTTCCTCAACTTCAAATACTACTCTAAAAGGTGTATTTCTTTCAAACATTTTATTACCAGAGAATATTTATTCACTTCTCCAATATCAGATTATGGACAACGCAATAAATGATGCTATTAAGAGCTGAGATTAGTAGGGCCAAAAGAGTTTATTTCCTTCCAGCCTCATACTTTTATCAAAAGCATAGGACTATGGCACATGCTGAGGAAATGACCACAAATCTTCCCTGCTCCTTTCACCAACAAATTGATGTTTTGCCAATGGACTACTACTCCATTCACTCAAGTTTCTCTCTCCCTAGAAGTTATTTATCCTCAAAAAATGTATGAATTAGCAGTCATTTTCATGCTGATTTCCAGTCCGAGATCATATAGTGAGTTTATGTTCCAATAATTGCTTTTTTTCAAAACACATAGCAACAATAAATAAAATGTAAAGGATAAAATTAAAAAAAAAACTTTAGCTGGGCTCAAAAAACAGGAAATGAAAATTTGTAGACCATGGACAGCACAAAACTCAAAATCAGCACTTGCAGCTAGAGCTGAAACTGAAACTGCAGTTGACTTCTTCCTCTGGGAGTGGGCAGAAGTGACTGCATTCATCTCTTCCAAGGTAAACGAGGTTGGGGGGGAGTGGTGGGTGTTCGCATAAAATAGTTGTTGAATCAGACTATTTAAATCAAAGGTCTATGATGCCTCCTCCCATTCAGAAAGGAAGGAAGGAAGTTGGAAGGAGGGAAAGAAGAAAGTAAGGAAGCAACCAAGCATTGAACAAAACCCCCTGCTGCTGGTCTTTGTTGAGAATACAGGTTCCCAAAAAACTACAGACCTAGGAAGATAGTAGGGCACAGACACATTCTCCTATATAGAAAGTGAAGTAAATTGCCAGCAGATTCCTGCAACTGATCATTCACATACTCAATGTTGCTGCAACCATACCATAAGCCTAGTAAGACCTATTTTGTATAGGTACCAAAAGATTAAAGTAGAAGCAAGCAAAAAATACTAGATAAGGAGAAGAAGCTGCAGAGGGAGAGAAAAAAAGAACCAACAATAGTAAGATTATCCTTCCCAATAAAATGAGACTGAAAATCTACATTCCAAAATACAGAAATAAATCTAGTCCAGAGAAACATAATCACCAAAATCAATAATCAAAACATGGATTCTCTCCAGATGCCAGTAATTTAATCGAATTATCTGACGAAGATGTTCAAATGATGAATGAGACAAAACTTCTAATACAAAATAAACAGGGAATTTTGAAACCAAACAGGCAAATGTAAATTAAAACAAGTGATTTTTTTAAAAGGAAAGAATTAGAATTTTCTAAAAAATAAAATGGACAAAGTAACTTTTTCCCTGGATTCAAAAAATAATTTAGTAATTTGGAAGCTAACATTGAGGAATTCACTCAGAATCTCCTGTTGAGGGGCAAAAAATATTTTTTTGATTATTTACATCTTTATTATTTTTATTTTGGCAACTGTAATTCCTTCTTCAAAACATTTTACACATGAAGAGATGAATTACATAGAATGTGAAAGTACTTCCTAAGTCCCCCTGAGATAATCACCAGAAAGATCTTTTAAATAACTTTCTATGTATACATTATTGTTATTTAAAAGTGTTATAATTTTTTACTTTTTTAAATTTATTTTTTAAATTGAAGTATAGTTGACTTACAATGTGGTGTTAATTTCAGGTGTACAGTGAAGTGATATATATATATATATATATATATATATATATATACACATACACACACATATATATATTCTTTTTCAAATTACTTTCTCATATAGGTTATTACAAAATATTGAGTATAGTTCCCTGTGCTATACAATAGGTCCTTGTAAAAAAAAAGATATTTTAAAAATAAGAGATGAAGAGACATGGAGGATAAATTTAAAAAGTTCTACCATGTAATCTAAAAGCATTATCAAAATAAGGAAGTGGAAGGGAGAAATACAATATTTCAGGAGATAATTGAAAAGAATGTTCCAGAACTAAAGAATGTCAAGCATCCTTAGAATGAAAGTGTACTTGGCATTTTGATCAGGATACACTGTAAACATAGAAACACTGGTGTGAAACTAATGAATATCATGTAAAATGAACAGTCTAAGTAGCTTTCAAAGAGAAAAACATCACTACAATTAGAATAGTGACATTCTTGTCATCAGCAGCAATGGATGTGGAAGGCAACTGAAAGTAATTGCCAATATATATTTTTATACCCAGGCAACCTTTCATCTAGAGGAAGGGGAGAAATATAAACATGAAACATGCAAATACAAAGAACTTAACACACATAGGCTCACACTAAATCAAAAATAACAGTAAGACAACAACACAACTATTATAATACAACTATTATAATGTATAACTCCTGGCCCTGGCTTGTGACTCCCCAGCTGCCTGCCACCCAGGTGACAGAATACAGGCAGATCTCAAACAGGGTCTGCTCCAGCAGGCCATGGGTGAGGCCACTGACCTGTGTCCTCAATTACTGTACATTTCTACTCCTAGACTTGAACTTTACTGTATCACAAATGTTTTTAAAGAGAATAGCTGTATAGGATAATTTACTGCACTGCCAATCAGGTGAGCCTGCCATGTCTGTGAATCTTGAGAGTGTGGTGCCACCCACAGCATACCTCTGCCACCTGCCCCACTGTTGGGCGGGCTCACTGCCCTCACAGGGCACAGCCAAGCATGTGAGTGCAGCACTGATGTGGGGAAGGGGCCACCAGGCTGGCAATGCCATCTCCAGGGCCACATCTGAGCTGTGGTTGTAAAGCTGTAAAACCCTTTTTAATAAATAAAAAATTGGTAATTGTGTCTGTACAAAGGTGGATATGTACAAAAGTGTACATTATGGTAGGGGTATTTTTTTAATAGCAATAAACTGGAACAATGAATTGTTCTTCATATAATGGAATTCTATATAATAGATAAAATGAATGAAATATCAACATGGATATAATTTTAAAACATAATATTTATTAAAAAATGTGGAATGGTATATAAGATTTTGGCAGTCTAGTAGACTGTATTATTGTTTGCAATTTTTCCCTTCCCTGAAAGGGAATTATATAGGTGTACACACTGACTTTGGGTTTGTCACAAAATGTGCTTTAACCAATGAAATGTAAGCACATGTGGCTTATGCCACAAGCAGATACTCTAGGGAGGCTTTTCTGGTTCCACCAACTTTCTTGCTCTTCCCTCACTGCCTCTTGAATGGTATATCAGATTGGTACTATTCATTCTGCTTGGGTTCTGGACTGAACAGTCCTGTGGAGCAGAACTGCAGCTGATCTACATCAGATATGAGATGTAGCTGTTGGCTACATCAGATATGAGAGAGAAATTAAACCTTTGTTGTTTTTTAAGCCACTGCGATATGGGGTTTTTCATTCTACTTTCTCCTGGTCCTCCCCTTCCTTCTTCTCTTCCCCTCTTCCCTCCTATCTCCTTCCTTCCCCTCCCCTTTCTTACTGTTCCACCTCTTTTCTCTCCTTCTTCACTTTTGTAACACAACCATACACTGTAAAATAGAGGCAATTTATATCATTTAAATATTTTTAAAATAATATGACATAATATTTTAGATATATAAATGTGTAATTTTTTTAAAATTGGAAATGATGAATATATAGGAATAGAGATATTGTTTCAGATGGGGAGAGGAGCCCAGGAAGTCACAACATCTCAGTTTTGTTTGTTTGTTTTTGTTTATTTGTTTGTGTTTTTTTGCAGTACGTGGGCCTCTCACTGTTGTGGCCTCTCCCGTTGCGGAGCACAGGCTCCGGACGCGCAGGCTCAGCGGCCATGGCTCACGGGCCAAGACGCTCCGCGGCATGTAGGATCTTCCCGGACTGGGGCACGAACCCGTGTCCCCTGCATCGGCAGGCGGACTCTCAACCACTGTGCCACCAGGGAAGCCCCAGTTTTATCTTTAATGTTTTATTAAAAAGAAATAATCCAAATATATTAGATTTGATGAAATAGTATGATAGACACATAATTGTTCTTTATTCTCTATTTTGGTTTTGTATGCTCAAAATATTTCACGGTATATATATATTATATATATATATATATACATACATACATACATACATACATACATATTAATAGAAAGTACTACATATCACTTACTGAAATTTCAGGGGCAGACAACAGATAAAGGGACATTTAAGAACTCCCTTCTAATCACACTTGACTCAGTCTATTTGGTTCCAGAATTGGAACTGAATTCAAACCCAGCTGCCAACATTTATCTGCCTGATCCCTTTGAGCCTTAGGTTCCTCATCTATTGATCAGGGATAAAATTTGCCTTAGAGTTGTGCTATGTATTAAAATGGAACAATTCCTCTGCAATGCCTGAATATATAGTAATTTTAAGTGCTGAAGATATATTGTTTTTCACTTTTCTCTCTCAAATATTATGTTCTAATATTAGGTATGTTCTACTTTGGGGAACACAAGTAGCTTAGATGATATTTCATCCTTAATATTAGGTCAAACAGCTATGGAGAGAAATTTACAAGAATTATTTCAGCTTTATAATGAAAGTCTGACTCATTCCTAAAAAAAAATTTAACTTAGTAATATAATCTCTAATTTTTTTTTATCAAGGGTTGGTAAACTGTTTTACATAAAGGGCCAGATAATAAATATTTCCAACTTTGCAAGTCATCTGGCCTCTGTTGCCGTAACTCAATTTTGCCCTTGTAATGCAAAAGTGGCCACAGATAAAATTAAATGAGTAAGCATGTCTATGCTCTAATAAAACTTTAATCATGGACCCTGAAATTTGAATTTTGCATAATTTTCTCTTACCATGAAATACTTGTTTTCTTTTTTGCTTCTTCAACTATTTATAGCAAACATTCTTAGCCTGCAGGCCATACAAAACAAATGGCAGGCTGCATTTGACACTCAGGCTTTAGTTGGCTGACCCCTGTTCTTTTCATTGACATCAAATGTAAAAAAAAAAGAAAGCACTGATGTTAATATGTAGTAATATGTAACATGGATGGTCTACATCCCAATGATTTGGGTCATAAGAAAATCTCTATACATATAGAGAAGTTATAATCTCTCTGCTCCTAGTCATAGTGTTTTAATTTACAATATTTATTCTATGAAAAATTATTGGATACTGTCTTCTTGTGTTACTTTGGACATTTTTTTTGAAAATGGTATTTACTTCATAAAGGTCATATTTGAAGTTTCTTACTTTTAAACGTCTGTTTTGTGCTGGTCTCAGCCTATTAATAACTAATATTGTGGCTGGACCAACCCTTGTGGTTCTTATGATTGAAAGACACCCCTAAGTAATAACTATCAGGAAACTTGAAGAAATTGAATAAAAAAGAAAAGAAAGGGTTATTACTCACAAGTCCTGGAAAGCATATGGCACACCTGGGGCCACACAGCGAAGTTGTGATGTCAGAGGATAGACAGAGCGATCACAGGGATCTGAGGTTCTGCTTTTATTGAGGTCCATGGAGTGGGAGGGGGCTAGGGTCACTCTTTATTGGTGAATTTAAAACATATGTTTAACCAACCAACTTTATAAATTTACTACAAATCATTGATTGTTTCATACTTGAAATTAATGAATTTTATGGCATTAAATTAAACTTCAATAAAGCTGTTAAAATTTTTTTTAAAAAGAAAAGTTTAAAGCATAGGAAGAGAAAAAAACAAGTGGGCAAATGGTTAGCCACTGAAATCAACAAAGATCTCAAAAACAAAGGAGCTTCTGTGCAGGAGAGATGCCCTGAGTGTTTAGTTCTGTGGCTGGCAATGTGTTGATATGAGATAATACCTTGGAAGTAGATGCCTTAGCAACCAAAGCCTAAGTCAGGCACTTGCATTACGAAAAAGAAAAAAAAAAAAAGTCAGGATTTACACTACAATGTCAAAGTCTATTTTAAATCTAATTGAATAGTTTAATTATTTTTAGATTGTCTGGTTTTACCCTGCTGAGCTTTAATGTTTCCCTTCCTGAACCACTGAGTTCTATATTTTGATAATGATCTGCCTTGTTTCATAACCCAAAAGAGCCCCGGTATAGACTGTACTGGAGTAGAAAACTTTAAACAAAGCTTCATAACTCTCTGCCCAGTATGAAATGATTTTTCTTGGCTAATGTTTTCTGAGCCTTTAGACCTCTTTTTTTTTTCAAGT
The DNA here is from genome assembly GCF_025265405.1 of Mesoplodon densirostris. Lineage (NCBI taxonomy): Eukaryota > Metazoa > Chordata > Mammalia > Artiodactyla > Ziphiidae > Mesoplodon > Mesoplodon densirostris. Next base: position 70,376,489 of record NC_082663.1, on the reverse strand, counting down.
ATTCATAAGTTAGCATTATAGAAGAGGTTGTCTAGTCATATTTTTATCTTTAGGTAGTAATTTTATTTATTTTCTAAAGCAAGAAATTTTTATATATTAGAATATAATATTATAATGTAAAAATGTAGCTGAAAAAGTTTCTTTAAAACTTTGCCTTTCTACAAATCATTAATACTTGTATTTGTTCTATTTGCCGTTTATTATATGGTGATTGTATTTTGCATGGAAAGTGATGTCTCTCTAAAGACATTTTAACTCTTAGTCATAATTTTCAGTCTGTTATTTTCCTGACGTAGAATTTTCACTTCTCCATAGTCAGTGAAAGTACATTTTTGTCACTGCCATTTTGCATTTATATTGCATATTTAACATTTTTATATTGGTATGTCAAATGATTCATTAGCAAACTATAAACCTCAAAAGGAACCATATTAAAAATTAAGAGATATTTAACAGGTATTAAGAATTCATTAGTTTTTATCTTTAAGCATTTATTTTACTAATAATACTTATATACAACAAAATATTCTGTTAACTTTATGAAAGTTAGAGAAAGTGAAATATAAACTATAAGTATATTGCCTTCATTTGTATTTCAATCATCTCTTTCCCTCTTTTCTTTCCTGAATGTTTCAATCATTTTTAAACAGAGAAGCTAAAAGAAAATGCAGTAACTCACTGTAAGTTACACCCTGGGTAATATAAATTTTCCAGTATTTCCAATAAAACAAGAGATATGGTTGGCAAGTGTGGTCCATAAACACACAGGAGTCTCTTAGTCCTTTTCAAGAGATCTATGAGGTCAAAACTATTTTTATAATAACAGTAAGATGTTTGCCTTTTTTCTTTTGTTGGCATTTGCACAGATACTGAAAAAGCCATGACAAGTATTGTCCTTTTAGCACAGATCACCGCAGTGGCAGCAAACTGCACTGGTAGTCTTTGTGTTGCTCATTTTCACACACAAAACCTAAAAAAAGTGCCTTGAGGAAGCAATAAAAATATTAGTTTTATTACATCTTGACCCTTAATTCTATGTCTTTTTAATATTCTTTTTGTCAAAATAAGAAGTACATATAAAGCCATGCAAAGCATTTCAGTACTTTACTAGAGTAAATAAGTATGCACTTATTTATTATGGTAGTTGCCTTGGTGTGCTGAAGCCGACTTACAGTAGCTCACAAGAACAGATTGTACACATCTCTTGCCTACTCTATGTTCACTTGAAATAACCCATGATAGGAGAATTTATACCACAGAAACTGGCAAACACTACAAATGATAGCTATTATTATGGCTTTAATTAAAAAGGTGACACAAGCTGTTAGCAAGAACAGAGCAACTGAAACCCACTTTCCTTATAGGAACATAAAATAATACAACTACTTTAGAAAGTTTGGCAGTTTCTCACACATGTCTTATAAAAGACTTAGCAATTCCACTGCTAGGCTTTTACCCAAGAGGAATGAAAACAAACTTTCATAGAAAGACTTGTTCAAGAATGTTTATACCAGCTTTGTTCATGATAGTTAAAAACTTGAAACACTACATTTGTCCATCATTAAAATTATACTCTGGTATATTCATGTACTCCTTAATATTACTGAACAATAAAATAAAATGTACTGTTGATAAACTCAACAAAATACTTTCAAAAGTATTATGGTGAGTATATAATGTATGACTATATGAAATTCAAAATTAGGCAAAACTAATCTACAGTGGATGCTTGTAAGTGAGAGGACAAATATCTTCAATCCTACTTTTACAGATTTCAATTGTGAATATTTACATAAGGAAGCATTTTACCATGAATGTAATTGTGAAAACTATGACAATAAGATGTAACCAAAATGTTGTGAACAGACATGAATAGAGCTCAGAGTCAAGGCCAGAGTAGTAGAGATTTTGCCATTAGAGGCAGAAATTACATTGCATCCCTCAATCTACAAAAACATTGCATTTCCCCAAAATGTTGAATAACTGAACTACTGTTGTACATTAAAAATAGAATGTAAACCCCCCCAAAAAGGCATAAGCAAATGATAACTGATTTTATTCATTTGGCATATGTAAGAATAGAGTTCATATGAGGGCTGATAATACAAAATGGGATTTAAAAAATACACACAGCCAATTACACAATCTTTTGAAAGCAGCTCTTCTGACACTTTTTTGTTTACCTATTTCTGTCCCCTTCTAACCTTAACAGCCTAATTATAGCAATGAGATCACTAAGCAATTGAAATTAAGTCTGGACTTATGCTCTCCTGAATGCACACCATGCCTCACCTAACCTTTCGATTCTTTTCCTTGATAAGAAGTCAGAATTAAGAATGAAGTAGTTTAAGAATGGGTAGCTCTCTATCCCCAACAGCCCCCTAAGGAATCATGCAGGCAGTTCACACTGGCGAGAAAACATCTGAAGAGAGAGTCAGCCAGTCTGCACACAATGGAGAATGATGCAGAACCCAACCTCCTGCCTCGATGATTCACTGAGATTCTTCTCCCCATTTTTCCCTTTAAAAACTGTCATCGGTGAGCAGAATCTTCAGAGATGGAATCTGGAAGCCACCTTCTCCCCAGATTGCCAGCTTTTCTGATTAAAACACCCTTCCTTTCTAATGACACTTGCCTCTCGAATTATTGGCTTTTGAGCAGCGAGCAGCCAAATCTGAGTTCAGTAACACTTTTATTTCAACATAATTCCAGTAACCATTTTATTGAGCCACAAACTTGATTAGAATGGTAAAAGCACAACTCCACAGTAAATCTACTGTGGCAGTAGAAAATGTTTCATCTACTTGATATTTTTGATAGATATTCATGTATCAAAAGCAAAACTAGGGCTAGTACTTTGGAAATATTGTAATATGATTTAATATTCTCTTTTATGTGATAAAATTCAAAATATAGTTTATTTTACAACTACGTTGTATACCTAGCTAAACTTGACACAGATTGGTACCACTATTGTATTCTTTTTCGTAAGGTTATTTTGTCCTGAATTCACATGTGATTTTTTCTGTACTTCCTTTTGCTTTATGTTTTAATCAAAGTCATGCATCATTGCATTAAGTGAAGTAAGGCACTGGATAAAACAGAACATTGCTATTAACCTCTAACATTAGCATGCAGGGAGTCAGAGACACGTTTAATAACTCAGAGATAAAATACTCACAGGGAAATTACCTAAGTCTGTTTTACCCTGGCACATTAACATACAGTAATAAACTTGAGTCTATTTTCAAAGAGGAATAAAATCTTTATCAATAATCAATTGTATCCATTTCATAGCTTATGAAGTGATTGGTTCTTTAAAATGGGATCATTATCTGATGTTTGACTTTTGTAAAATGATGCGGTTTTACTGCTATATAAAGCAGACTTAGATGTCTGACCAACACTGCATGAAATTTAGAATATGCAAAATTAAATTAAGCATTTAGTTTTCTAAAAATCTACTTTGTGTTTCAGTCTATCTCATGCCAAACATTACTTCTAGTTGTATTATATATTTTTACATAAGTTTATAGGTTATGTGAAGATCAGCAATAAAACTCATATTTCCTAGATAGCATATAAAAGATGATATGCACGAATCTAATTTTTTATGCTATTTTTATTTTATTTTATTTTATTTATTTATTTTTGGCCATACCACGTGGCTTGCAGGATCTCAGTTCCCTGACCAGGGATTGAACCCAAGCCACGGCAATAAAAGCACCAAGCCCTAACCACTGGACCACTAGGGAATTTCTTCCAGAATCTAATTTTAATTGTTTAATATATCTATGTTCTATATAAGCATAAAAAGTATCTTGTGGCAAAATTAATTTTGCTGTTAAGAAGATATAAGGAATTTGTTTTATCTTTCTTCCCTCCTAATTTTGTTTGAGTGTTTATATGTCTTTTGCTCATATAGTATTGTTTCTGTGTAAAGAATTTAAAATATATTTGAAGTATATATGAATTCAAACAAAGTGAAACTATAGTCCACTACCATTAAGGCTTAATTTTTAATAATGACAGCTGAATGTGAGCTTTATAGGAATATTGGAAACCTCCAAGAAAAGATCTTTGAGATATCCAAAATATATTTTTTCTTTCTCAAAATGCATTTTGAAATAATGAATATTTTCAAAAATTATTTAGGAAAGCAGAAGTTTTAACATTAAATGAAACTAAGCAGTGGATCTAAAGAAACTTATGACATAAATTAGAATTCACATGCAAATCTTTATTGGGCTCCTTCTATGGATGCATGGCCCTGAAGCTAGAAAGCTAAAAATATGTAGTTTTAAATCATGAGCATGAAGATGTTGTCAAATAACTGCTGTATTCCTCTTAGAAGTTAAAAAAAAGCTTCCTCAATACATTCTCATTTGCATTTATAAACTATCTATGATTATTTTAAGGTTTTATCATTATTACCTATTATTTAAAGGAATATCAAAGAAAAAAAAAGTTCTACAATTAGTTACACATCTGAGTAGCCATTCCAACAGTCTAACTTCCAATAACTTGCTATGTTCTGCCCATTCCTAGGGCCTGTCAAACAGATTTAAAAAACAATTTGACACAGGTATAAGTCAGTATAAAAAACATGTTTATTTGATGGAAAGAATAGTGTACCTTAACAAAACTTATAATAAATGTAGAAAACTTACTTTAGGTATTTTCTTTTAGGAAGACAATGAGATTTAACATAAAGTGAGGGAGTTCCCCATGGCCAGAAATTAGTTTACAGGCTAATTCCAGAAATCTTATAAAGAACAAGCATATCTGAGGCCAAAGGAACCATAGTGACATGAAATCTATCACAGAAACATTGCTGACCTCCATGCCCATTACCTTTGCTCACCTATGAGGATAACTGACTATTATGAAGACTGTTAAATTTAAGTGCAAGGTGGACTGAAAGATAGGTTTTAGCTGTTTTATATTATTATGGTCCAAAGGTGAAGGCATGTTTCAAAACTGTGCTTGTTTTGAAGTATGGAAGCCACAGGGAAGAGGGTATACTAGAAAAAAGAAAGCAAATTTCATTAGGCCAGGAATTCCACTGATAAATCAAAAAAAGGGCAAAAGTCACATTGTAAAATTTGCTTTTCGTGACTTTTCACAAAAAGAAAACCCTTTCCAATTTCATGCTCGAAAGGCTAAAGTACATTTCATGTGGAACTTGGCAGTGATATGAAAAAATTCCCAAATGGCAAAGGTGTTAGGTGATTTCAATGGTGTTATTTAAACTCTGTTCTTGGAAATTCTATCAAAGATGAGAATTAATAAGGCAAATAAACTTTGTCTCTAGTTATGTCTCTATTTATTCTTCTTCCTATTTTTTTCTTCTTCCTATTTTTAAAAAAATATTTTTATCATCTTGTTGAGCAGAAACCCATGTGGATGGTCTTGCCACGAATTAGTAGATGAGATAATGTGTGCTAAACCTTTCTAAATCAAGTAACATCAAAATTAATTAAAGGCATAGAAATAGAATGGCATATCAAAAACTACAGTAAATTTTAAAGAGTTGATGATAGAGCTGTTATTGGTAATGTTTACTCAATTTAAAGAAGAATGAGACTAAATGTAATGTCTGAATACAAACATTCTCAGAAGGCATTATTTATTAAGTACATGGCTTCAAAAATACCTTTTCATAAATTTAGTTGACCTTTTGAAATTAAAAGAAAAAAATAAGTGATCCATACTTTATTATTATAAGATTTTTGGTCATTAGAGTTGTTAATTTTACTTATATATATTCTTGGCATTATCATATAATCAAAGCATTCAAGGATTTATTCCAAGAGATTGTGTAGTTTCTTCTTAAAGGCATGCAGTAGCTACAACTTCCTTTTCTTTTTAAATATTATTATTTTATGCCTTCATTTTCATAATAAGGTCTTTCATCATTACGGTTAAGGTTTGACTGTTTATTCTCCTTTAAGAATACAATATTTCTTAAGCCATATGTAAATCTAAGCAGGAACTCAGTATCATCCTTCTTTAAGTACTTGGGAAAATGGTCAGCTTAGAATTTCATACTTGTTTTTTGCTTGAAATGATTTTATGATCATCATAATATACTAAAGCTATAAGTAAACATGCATTCCTATAAACAAATTGCATTTAATATAATAGCATTTAATACTCCATCTCTTTGGAATTTATCACTCTAAGGTAGCTTGCTTGGATATATCAATTTAAAAGTAATAGGTACCTTTTCAAAGATATTGAGAATACTTTTTGAAGTATTGATATATGAATATTATAAATGGTTTAATTTCTACATAGCAACATATTTCACTGTAATAAGTCTGCAAGTAAAAAGTTTTTATGATAACTTTGAAAACGCTAGATGATATTATATTCACATTGCATGGTGATGAAATATAGAAGTTACTCCTATTATCTAATTTACAGAAATGTTTGTGTATCTTCAACATTTAGAAAATGTCATGCTCTTTTCTCCATTATTCAGCGTAATATTAATTCACTTAAAATTTGATGTGAGCATGGTCACTGTTTCCATGCATGAGTATGGCCCTGTGAGAGTCTCACAAAATTTAAGTTAGCACCAAAAAGTCATCTTTAAGATAAGCTTTATTTGTGCTAATCTTATCTCTTTATTGGGAAAGTTCAGGTTTTAGCTATGTACTCCATGGACGGGTGGCATCCCCACTTTGCAAACTTTTGATCTTTTTGACATATCTCTCATAAAATATATAAAATGCTAACATGTACAAAAATGACCTCTTGATAGGCACATTACCCACCAGCTCCTTCTGCAATTTCTCTGTCTCAGTTAATGGCAACTCTATTCTGTCAGCTGCCTGAGAGAAAAACCTTAATATGATCTTTGATACCAGTCCATCAGCAAATTTTTATTAGCTGTACCTTCAAAATACACTTGGAAGTTGACTGTTTTTCTCCATTCCACTTCCAACACCCTGGTTCATCTATCTTTTCAAGCCTGAGTTATTGTAATAGCCTCATTACTGCTTTTCCTAACTATGCCTCTATTCTCTCCTCTCCTTCCCCCAAACAGTCATGATTGTTCTCAACACAGAAGCCATAATGATTCTGACAAAATACCCATATGACTCCTCTTCTAAAACCCATAATGGTTTTGCATCTCATTCAGAGGAAAAGCCACAGTTCCCACTTAATTTAGGTGAGGTAAGCCCAAGTCCTAATTACCTGCCTGTATTCTCTTACCACTTAGCCTCCTCACCTCCCCATTTCATCCCCAGTAGCTCTTGTTTGTTAATCTTTTTAAGCATATCCTTTCCACTTGCTATTTCTTTTTCTGGAGTGCTCTTTTGCCAAATATCCCTCACTTGCTTCAGACCATTATATCTAATTTAAAGCTCTCTTAGTTCTGTAGCTTACTTTCCTGCTGTATTATTTTCATTACAAAACTTAACACTATATAACATATAGTTTACTTGTTTATCTTGTTCATTATCTCCTATCTCTATTGTGTAAGGTTTAAGCACTCAGAGAATTTTGTCTTATTTGTCACTGCTCTATCTCCAGAACCTGGAACTGTTCCTAGCACATAGTAGGTGCTCAATAAATATATCTGAATGAATAAATACATGAAGTCACGTAAAGCCTTTATATTGGGATTACCTATGTTGTGAGTGAAGAAAGGACATATGTTGTGAGTGAAAGAAGGTAAAGAAAACTAATATGGGAGTACTGATTCTCTTCCCCTTAAAGTCACATATCTCTAAAAGATCAGCATTATTTTTTTAGAAAACTTGACCTCTTTTAGGAAGAGGTGTGACTAGTAAATGTCTCCTGACTAGATGGACTTGTAAAAGATTCATGTGAATTGCAGAATGAAGGGACTGGCAAACAAAGTCACAGATACAAACAGAAGGCTCTTATATAACTGCTCTTGACATTTTGGGTAACTGCTAATGTTGGCTAGCCACCTCAAAACAGACCTTGGAAAACACTGTCAATCCTCCTTCTACTTTCACCCTTCTCATTCCAGGGATCATGGACATATATCACTAGTGCCACATGTGGTGCATGAGATACTCTGCCAGTCCAGTGATTTAGTAAATCTCAGATGAAGGTACTGCATGCTGCATATATAATATAGGGTTTATGTTGGGGGGTGGGGATTACAAGCAGACATAGAGCAGAGTGCTTGCTGTCCCTCGAATGTTTGTTATTCCATAACACAGTTTGCACAGAGATGATCTGTATGTACCATGGCTAAACTTCCAGCAGGGAGGGGACTACCAGAGTCAGCAGACTAGACATAATACCAAAAGCACACCAAGGCAGAACAAAGCCCACCCCTACACCACACATCCTCTAAGACCACCCAGATTCGTCGCTTATTAGTCCCATTCCTTGTCCCTTGACGGCTCATTTAATGTAAGTTTCTCTACCAATTCTGATTGATTCCAGATCAGAGTGGATTCCACAGTAGTGTCTGCCAGTAGCACAGTTGTAGAAAGTTGTTTAGATCAGTTGGTTAAATTTTAATAGAAAAAGAAAATGACTTACTTCCTCTACTCCTCATCCATCTACCAATGTTCAGCATGTTCACACCCAGCCAACTGAAGTTTGTTACGTCTTCTTTCACATGAGAAAGTCCATTTATCCATACTCCAAAATGATGAGTTCCACAGGGATCCAGAAGTTGCCATGTTGTCATCATACATGACCTCTGGGCAGGAGGGAGATGATGGTGGCCAGAGGACATTCTGAGACAAAGTCAGTATCTATGGTCATGTCTGCCCAGATAGCCTTGATATGAGCATCCACCTAGGTCAAATCAAGGACTATCCATTCATTAGCAGATATCAGGACAGGGATAGACAAGAAAGAGTAAACTATTATAAAAATGATGGGGAAAAAAATGATGGGAGAATCATTTTCTTTTCTCATCACCTATAAAAAGGTAAGAGAAAGAAGAAGGTTGGCTTGGAATGCAAGGCAGTATTAATGAGTAAATTGCCTTTACTCTTCTTTTTCTTTTCTACCCACCTCCCATTTGAGGCAAAAACAACAAGAGCTGGTTACCCTTCCCAAAATGGAAAGTAGACGCCACCAAACAAATAACTTTTTAAAAGTCTGGAAATGACTGAATTATATCTCCATCAGCCATCTCTTGAGATGGCTGACCAGTGGACAGCCTTTATTTTTGCCATCCTCTTACTGTTTGGTATGTCCAGAATACCCAAAGAAGCAGTGGCTGTCTAGAAAAATAGTAAAGCTTTACCTACTATTGGTGCCATTTCATATTTATACCCAAATAAGTTGAAACTTCTCAAACTGGTTTCAGAGTTTAGGTATTACAAGGAACTAATAGAACATCTAGAAGCTCTAAAACACTCTGTTGTGTCCAATGGATCTTTACATTTATTTTGCAAAAATGTTTGTCAGGAAGGTGTCCAAATATGCTATATTTAGTAGCATTATCTCACTTATGGTTTTATTTGATGGCTAAGTAGCATATTATACTGGTATCTGCACTAAAAATATACATGTCAAATAGCAAATCCATCAGGTCCTTACTAGTACAGATGTACCTTATTTGTTTTATTGCACTTGCTTTATTGTACTTCACAGATAATGCCTTTTTTTTAACCAATCAAAAGTGTGACAACCCTGCCGCAAGCAAATCTATGGGCACCATTTTTCCAACAGCATTTGCTCACTTCGTGTCTCTGTGTCAAATTTTGGTAATTCTTACAATATTTCAAAGTTTTTCATTATTATTATATTTGTTATAGAAATCTGTGATCAGTGATTTTTGATGTTGCTATGAAAATATTTTGGGGGCAAGCTGCACCCTTATAAAACAGAGAACTTTAAATGTTGTGTGTGTTCTGACTACTCCAGTGACTGGCCAATTCCCCATCTCTCTCTCTCTTTCCATGGGCCTCCCTATTTTCTGAAACACTACAATATTGAAATTAGGTCAATTAATAACCCTACAATGGTCTTTAAGTGTTAAGTGAAATGAAGAGTTTATTTCTCTCACTTTAAATCAAAAGCTAGTAGTGATTTAGTTAAGAAGGCATGTCAAAAGCCTAGATAAGCCAAAAGCTAGGCCTCTTGTATGCCAAACAGCCAAGTTGTTAATGCAAAAGAAATGTTTTTGAAGGAAATTAAAAGTGAACACATGGGGCTTCCCTGGTGACGAAGTGGTTGAGAGTTCGCCTGCCGATGCAGGGGACACGGGTTCATGCCCCGGTCTGGGAAGATCCCACGTGCCATGGAGCGGCTAGGCCCATGAGCCATGGCCACTGAGCCTGCACGTCCGGAGCCTGTGCTCCGCAACAGGAGAGGCCACAACAGTGAGAGGCCTGCATACTGCAAAAAAAAAAAAAAAAAAAAGTGAACACATGAATGACAAGAAAGTGAAGCAGCCTTATTGTTGATATGGAGAAATTTTAGTGGTCTGGATAGAAGATCAAACAAGTCACAACATTCCCTTAAGTCAAAGCCTAATCCAGACCAAGGCCCTAAATCTTTTCAAGACGGGGTCAAG